>NC_044333.1:10526536-10827124 GCF_007399415.2 Gopherus evgoodei | reverse complement strand
CCCCTGAGTGAGAAAGTTGCAGCGCTGTAAAGCGCCAGTGTAGCCAAGCCCATAATATGGAACAGTAGGAAGTTCAATTCACTGTAAGTGAGGAGGGAGAGACGTGCTGTTTCAAGACCTGATCATCTAGAAAAGGTTTTTCTCAACCTATTTACCCTTGGGGGCTGCATATGCAGCTCTCTGTTATGTGAGTCTCATTGACACAATATATCTATAACCTCTGTGCCCCTGAGTATGTCACATGGGCTGCAGCTGTGTGCTGACTGGGCTGTGCGTTGAGAAGCACTGATTTAGAATAGCTAACCATATATCTAAATTAAATATTAGGGTGGAGAACCTGTCTACCTCTGCTGTATAGCACAGTCCAAACTGATAAACAAATGAGAATGTTGCCTCCAGAGTGATCTTAACTGGAAGAGACTATAAACAAAAGAAAAAAAAAAGCAATGATAGTGCAGAGCGTTGTGCCAGTAGACCACTGGGTCAGTGTGGAATATGCATTACTGTATGTAGGTTAATGTGTGACTTGCTTTCTGCAAGTTACAGCTTTTTCAATTTCTATTTAAGATTTTGCATTGGAGCTGATTGGGACAATCTGCATGACACCCTTGTTTTGTTAACAATACTAGTTCCATTACCTTTAAGTTTACACCACGCCATTCCTTTGACAGAATAAGAAATGTAATCATCAGGGGGGTTGGGATTTTAATTGGAGCGGGGAACTAAAGAGCCTGCTTTATTTTGCAAGTAGTGAAGGGGATGGATTTCCAGCAACTCTTCCAAGAATGTGGATATAACTCGCTGTCTTAGTTGCATTTAATTTGCAACATTTAGGCTTTTAGCTTGATTAATATTATGGAACATTATGTTGTGTATTAGACTAAGCTGTATTCTTTGGGAGGCAGGGGGCTTATCTTTGTAGTTGGAAAGCCTCTTTGACTTCGGGGGGCTTCGCACTGGCCTTTAGCAAGCATATGAAAGCTTTTGGCACTGGGAGAAAGGATAGCTTTTATTACAGTACTACAAATCTCTTTAGGGCAG
Organism: Gopherus evgoodei; assembly: GCF_007399415.2. Lineage (NCBI taxonomy): Eukaryota > Metazoa > Chordata > Testudines > Testudinidae > Gopherus > Gopherus evgoodei. The sequence goes on along the minus strand of NC_044333.1, from coordinate 10,826,083 downwards.
TTACTGCTGCTCGCTATTTGTATACAGGAGCTCATTCCTTGATTACTTATGGTGGAAGTGGTAATAATCGCTATAGTTAAGATTGCATAAGATAATCCATTTTAAGTCCCCATTTTCAATTGCTTGTAGGCTTCAGAAACCTTTTTATTTTAGTCTATGCTTTTAAGGCTGGGGCTGTACTGACCAGTGAACTTTAAGCAAAAACAGCTGAGCCATTTGGGGGTACAAGCAGAAAGGTGGAAAACTTCATAAGAAACTATTTTGAAAAAGGTCACAGCCCTAGCAACAAATGACTAGACAGAAGTTTTGAAATTTGGCTAGGAAACAACACTCCATTGAGAAGTACCTTAGTGTTCCAGAGAACTGGTTTTTGTTTTGAAAGAGCTATGAACTCTGAATTATTACACTTGTGCATTAAAACCAGTGCAATATTTTTAAAGCACTTTCTAGCCATGTTCACAGGGATAGTATTCTGGCTACACATGTATTCACAGCAGAACACTCAGTGCGCAGTGAAGGGCTGATCCAAAGTTCATTAAGTTGTAGGTATCTTTTGTTGACTTTCATGGGCAATTGGATAAGACTGGTTGAAAATCTTCATCCATTTAAAAAACAAAACACAAATTGAGTTTTTGATCAAATCAAACTCTTAGTGAAAAAGTGTCTGCTTTCCATGGAAAATTTCATTTTTCTCAGTGAAAGTCACAGGGGAAACAGATTCAGACTTGCTTTAGCATTGCTTCAAGTCCTGAATGAGGCATGGCTTTGTAAGGTGGGGCGGAGTCTGTATTTGAGAAAAAAATATTCTCATGTAACTACATTGCGATTCTAATGTACAAGGGGACAGAGTTAGATTTGCACATGCATGTTTACCCCTATAGTTTTAGTGTTCTGCTTTATTAGAGAAGGGGAAACAAAACTATGAATATTCCATCAAAGAAAGATGCTTTCAATAATGCCATTAAATAACAGCATCTACTTGGGGACATAATTTCAAATAAAAAAGATCATGAAAAGGTAAATTAACAATCCTTGTGGTGATCAAAGTAGTGACATGCTTCACTGCTGAACTACAATATTTGGAGGCATCCACATACCTTGCATCTAAGCTCTTGTCTTGCTGTTGCTTCATTTATTTAACCAGTTCAATGGGAGTATTTTCTGAATAACCGGTCTCTTCAGGTTACACAGTAAAGATGTGCACAGGTGCTGAGACTCTGATTCTGGGATCATACATTCAGAGCTATTCATTATTTGTACCTACAAAGAACTGGACTCAAAAAAAGAGCATGAAATCAATGTCCATGTACACTAAAGGAACATCATAAAACATCACCTGGATGGCACAGTTAATGCTAAACTAACATGGAATGTTGGCAATGTAATTTTCTGTTGACTACACACAGGAGGAGGTGGCTGTCCTGGGTGCAGAGAATAGCTGTGAAAAACATTTAAGGTTCATAAAATTTTGGTGTAATCTTGAACTGATTGGTGGTCAAGGAAAGTATGCAGTTTTACAGGGTTTGATGTGAAAATCAATGGCTCTGTTAGAGTTTTAAGTGAAACTGTGAATGTGAACCCAGATGGATTAGAATGTAAGGCAATGTTGGCACACAGCAACACATTTAATTTGTGTGTGTGTGTATATATATGTGTGTGTGTGTATGTATATAGCCTTACGTTCTAATATATTATAGATAAATATAAAAAACTGCTGGGATTCACTCCAATACAGTACAGCTGTAGCACATATCCAGTGCTTCCCTAATCTGTGATTGAACCCTGAATGTTCTCTCTCTGCTCTAAAAGCACCAGCTGCAAGCATCTGAGCAATGGTGAGACCGGGATTTTTAAAGGACTAAACAAGCCATTTTTATCTGAAACATCTTACTCAGGTGAACAGGCCAAATAAATCCTTGAAGTCAATGGAATTACACCAGAGATTATTTTGCTTTGTTCTCTTTCTGTTCTACACCTATCCCTACCTTCAAACCAACCTAACCCAGTTAAAAAAGGGAGCTAAAAGTTGTCAGGCTCCTTAACCTTCTCCCCAATTTACTGTAAGACCACTCTATATAACATATCCATTGTTTCTCCACCACAGTATCATGCAAATCCTGCCTCTAATAATCCAAAATAGAGGATTCCTGGTATGTGTTGCTTATATTCCTGCACATCTTTAGATTATTATGCGGAACCTTTCTGTAGCCTAGCTGATGGAATGTAATGCATTCAGGGAAAGACTTATATTAAATGGAGTTAGAAATCATTAGAATAGTGTAGTATAATGATTAAACCAAGGCTCTCAATGTTCATGCTGTAAAACTTATTAACTTAATACACAAATGTTAAAAGATAATTATAAAATGTTACTTTTGAAAGTGCACAAGTTCATCTTCTGACATGTTCAGAGGGTAGAAGTCTCTCTGGTCACTGCTGCTATCTGTAGAAAAGTAATTTGTAAACTGTTTAGTGTCTGTAATTTCTGTGCAGAGAAATGAATTAAGATTCCCTTTAGTTGATGGTGTGATTGCTTGCTCCTTCATAGTCCAGTGTTTTTAAAAGTTCCCTTGTTATCATGGTTTTTTTGTTCAAGCTTCCTATGAACAACTAATATGTTGGCTGTTGGAAGCATGCTGCATTCATCCTAGGCTTTAGAGAACTAGCATGTTATCTTTATCTGAAACAAAGCTAAAGAATGGTAGAACAAGCAGAGGAGGTTGGCTGGTTTGGGCCGGGCTTCTGATGTGAAGCTTTGGCAGGTTGACCCCTCATTCCTATTGAAGGAAGGCATTTGTAGCTCTGAGTTAGGTAAAGGGAACAATTAAAGCAATCACATCCTTGCAAGGCAGGGTAAACTAGTGTTTATAAAGGTTTTTGAGAGACTTTGACAAATAATACTTTGCACACATTCTCTTAGAAGATCTCAAAGCCCTTTACAAACTAAACATCCTCGTGTGGTGTGTTAGACCTATTTTATGGCAAATGAAAATTAGACCTTGTATATACCAGAAATTCTGTACTGCTAAGTGTGCCTCATTGTGGTATAGTGGATTTTTAATCAATATAGTTATAAGCCCTAGTGTGCATGCAATTATATTGGTATAAAATGCCTTCTATAACTATAGTTTACACTTCTACCCCACTATAACACGACCCAATATAACATGGGTTTAGATATAGCGCGGTAGCAGCTGGGCTCTGGTGGCACTTTAAAGGGTCCGGGGCTCTGGCTGCTGCCGGGAGCCCAGGGCCCTTGAAATCCCACTGGAGCTCTGCCGCTGCTACCCTGGGGCTGCGGCAGCAGGGCTCGCCGGCGCTTTAAAGGGCCCGGGGCTCCAGCTGCTGCGGGGAGCCCCAGGCCCTTTAAATCACTGCTGGAGCCCCATCACTGCTATCCAGGGCTGCGGCAGTGGGGCTCGCAAGCGATTTAAAGGGCCTGGGGCTCCCCGCAGCAGCTGGAGCCCGGAGCTCTTTAAATCACTGCCGCAGCCCTGCTGCTTCTACCCCAGTGTAACAGGCTTTCAGCTGTAATGCGGTAGGGATTTTTGGCTCCCCGCGACCGTGTTACAGCGGGGTAGAGGTGTATATTGTTTCCTGAAGCAGAGTAAGCTATATCAGTATAAGCACTCTTAGGCCAGTGTAATCGCATCACACAGGTGGGTAGTTGGGTTGCTGCTTTAACTTCAGTAGTATTGTGAAAGCAATGAAACTTTCTGGCACAAACAAGTTCTTAAGTACAAAGATGAGATGACTTGCCTGAGATAACAAAGTGGATCAGTGGCACAGCTGGGAATAAAATAGCTCAGTGGTTTGAACATTGGCCTGCTAAACCCAACATTGTGAGTTCAATCCTTGAGGGGGCCAACTGGGGATTGGTCCTGCTTTGAGCAGGGGGTTGGACTGGATGACCTCCTGAGGCCCCTTTCAACCCTAAGAATTTATGATAAAAGGATGAAAATCCAGTTCTTCTGACTATAGTCAGTGCTTTTAACATAATGAATGTTCCCACTTCCATAGAGTGTGAAGTAACATATATTACTGTGGGATGAAATGAGTACCCATTTTCTTTCTAAAGATCAACTGGAATTTAAATTTTTCTGAAACATTAATTTGCATGCTCACATTTTTTTGTGCTGGTTCTTTATCTTTCTGAGACTTTTACATTCAACTTCTCACTGTTCACGAACATATATACTTCAGTGCAAACTGGCCGTAAAGAGCTAATGACAGACATTTTGAAAGCCATTCCACCAAAACCCTGCAGATGTACTACCTTGGGATGTGATTGCATCAGAGCTGAGAAGCTCAATAGGCTTAGAGCCGGTCAGTGCTTGGATGAGAGATTCAGGGGAGTTCCGTAGGAGTCATTTGTCTGGTTGAATTGGTGAATGAATGTAAGCAGGGTGTTAAGAAGCACTTCAGTGTTGAAACTGCCACCTTCCAGATGAGAACACTAAGGGCCTCACAGCTTGGTCATTAAAGAGCCCATTATAACTTATACAAGCACCCCAGTAAAAAGTGCTCCCAAACATTTAATTCGGGAATTACACCCTGCCTGTTTAAATTGAACCTTATATTAAATCATGAACAGAATATATCATTTAACATGAGTTGTTGTGTTGCTGTGCAGTGTTAAACAGTTGTGCCCCATCTTGGAGTTTGCTGCAGTCCAATGGTGAGTAAAGTGATTCTAATCTAGTTCGTAAACAGATTTTTGGATCCTTAAGTTGCTTACTCTGTCCTGAAATGAAACCATTCTATCCACATAAATTTCAAGTCTGTCCTCTGCCTTTCCCCTTCCGTCCCCCACCTTTGACCAGGCAGCTGTCGTGATCATGCTAGTGTGCGCACACGGCTCACGTACTGAAATACAGGAGATGCACACCACTACATGGAGGGGACTCCTGTCCAGGAGCATGTGAGCCAGTTGCACATGCTAGTGTGACCAAGGACAGCTGCCAGTGAGCCCTGGTGTCTGTTCCAGTGGACAGGGCTGGGGGTGGCATAGCCACGCTAGAGGAGTTGCCCAAGCTGGGCGCTGGCTCCTGCAAGTGGCAGCCCAAAATGCTGCTGCTTTCACCACTGCGGTTCCTAGCCTGGTCACTGGCCATGGCCCTACTGGTCTCCCTTCTTGTTGCTAGAGCCCTGGAACTCTGCTAATATCCACTTTATATCCATGGATATACCTGCTCTAACCATGGTGGCACAGGCCTTGCATGTTTCTGTGCACATGGGAGGGAAAAGTAGATAAGCACAGCTTTGGCCTTGGGCAATCATTTTTATTTGTATTGCTATCCAAGTCTCAGACCCAGAATTCTGAATAACAGTAGGCCACATTTTCTTGATTACACTAGCAACTCCAAAGACATTGTGGTTACTTTAGTGTAAGTCAGTGGTCACCAACCAGTAGATTGCGATTGACTGGTTGATTCTGGAGCCTCTGATAGTCTATCCCGATCTCTGACGGCACAGCAGAGCTAAGGCAGGCTCCCTGTTGCCCCTGCGGCGCCTGGGGGGGCAGGAGTCTTGGTGTGCTGCTCCTACCTACAAGCACCACCCTGCAGCTCCCATTGGCCTGCACACCAACACTCTGCCCCAGCCTGGAGCTCCCTCCTGCACCCAAACTCCCTCCTAGAACTTGCACCCCAACTCCCTGCCCCCACCCAGTGAAAATGAGTGAGGGTGAGGAAGACCGAGCAACAGGGGTGGGGGAAGGAGTGAGAGGGGTGGGGCCTTGGGGAAAAGACAAGGTAGATCCTGGGTTGCACTTAAATTCAAAAAAATGGTCTTGTGCATAAAAAGGTTGGAGACCATTGTGTAGGTGAAAAGATAATTTGTCCACTGCATTTAACCGACAGTCCTAATATGTATCCAGCACATTAGAGAATTGGAGTATAAGAATTTGAGGTATCTCAGGCCTAGAAATGATACCAAAGTCACCCAAAGTTCCAGGATATAGACTGTGGTTGAGAGTGCCAGTCTGTGGCACAACAGAACTCTCTGCTCTTAGAGCAAACCTTATTTGTGCAGAAGGCAACAACTTACTTGGGGAAGGGAGGCTATTTGGTCCCCATGTATGTGACAGATCCCCAAAGGGTCTACCTAGTAAATCAGAAGGGTCTCTTGCTCTTCAGAGGGGAAGGACCAGAAAAAAACCAACAACACATGGATTAATTAATTATTGGGGACAAGAAATGAAAAAAACAGTAACAGGAGTGAGGAATATAGGTTTACAATCAAGGTTCCAGAGGGGGACGCCGAGCAGAGAACCACAGATCGTGGCCACAGGTAGATGCCACCCACAGGAATTCTGCCTGGAGACATGAACATACAAAAACACAAAATTGAGTCCCACAGTCATGATTGCAAGAAATCATCCCATCCAACCTCCTTCTCCTCTAGGAGGAGGTTGACAACAAAGTTCTACAACTTTGTGGGGCCACGAATGAAGATACGTGAGTAAGAGAGAGCTGAAATTATGGAATGAACTCCTAGAGGATCTAAAAATCAGCAGACCTCACCACCTTCCATTCAAAGTGCAAGGGAAACTTCTTGTACCTGTCTGTGCTAACAACACACAGCACAATTTTTTTATTTTTTTTTTAAAAAACACATGGACTAGATTGACTAACATGGGACACATGGACTAGATTGACTAACATGGGTCACATGTTTTTTCCACAAAATTTAATGCACAACTATAAAGTGCTTAGATAACACTAGGAGTAGATGTCATTCTAGTCGGGTTCTTATGACTTAAATAACTAAACTAAATTATTGGGAAGACAGAGTAGTCAGTGTCCTTGAAGTCAAATCTCAGCTCACACAAACAAAATGTAGGATTCAGATGCACAGACTAAAATGTGGGTGGAAGTAGAGTAAAATACCAAACAACTTTAGGGAATTAAAACTGGAAGTGATGAATAGATGGTAATTACAAATGAGCCTAGTTGAAAGGGAAATGAAGAGTATAAACTGGAATCCATGAATGACAAGGATGCAGTGGAAGACTGAAATGGAGACTGTCCTGAATGTGTAGGAGTGGTTGTTTCACAAGATTTTGAGGAGGAAACTAACACCTTATGTTGTGCTCAATATGACTTGCACGGAGGCAGACAAGGAGAACCATTAAGAGTTACTGAGTCAGCAAGACAGATGTGACACTGCGGGAAGTAAAACCAGAAGTGGAAGTAGGTCATGACCCCATTTTAATGGAGTTTCCAGGACTGGTTTAGACTTGCTGGGGCCCAGGGCCAAAGTTGAAGCCCAAGGGCTTCCACCCTGGGCAGTGGGGCTCAGGTTACAGGTCCCTGCCTGGGGCTGAAGTAAGGTGACCAGATGTCCTGATTTTATACAGACAGTCCCGATTTTTTGAGTCTTTCTTATACAGGCTCCTATTACCCCCACCCCTGTCCTGATTTTTCACACTTCCTGTCTGGTCGCCCTAGGCTGAAGTCTTTGGGCTTTGGCCGCCCTGCCCAGAGTGGTGGCTCCCCCACCCAGAATGGCTGGACTTGAGCAGGCACAAACTTTGGTTCTCCCTCCTGGCGTAATAACTTTTGTTGTCAGAAGGGGGTTGCAGTGCAATGAAGTTTGAGAACCTCTGAACTAGAACAAAGGCTCAAAAGTGGTATGTGATTTTTAAAAGTGAATATTAATAAGTGGATCAGAATTATCAACTAGGTCATAAAATGACTATCTAAGATTATGGAAAACAAGTGCTAGTATTTTGTGAGCTAATGCCTGTTGCTCAGAGTGAAGGGCTGGAGTCCAGGAGTTGAAAAGTCTGGAGAAACATGGCACATGCACTACATTGATTTGAAGGCTCTTTCTATAGAGGAAAGGCTTAAATGAGAGTTAAACATAAACGGAAGAATTTTCAAACAGCCTCTAATTTTAAAGCTGCAGTCTTGCTCTCAGTCAATTGCAGGCACAAATGACACTGTAGAACAGTTGTACCCACAAATCAACTAGAAGTTTTGGGGGCAAGTTTTCATCAGATCTTTAACATTTCTTCATTTTCACATACAGGCCACTTTGGAAACCTTGACCCTCGATGTTCCAGTAATTACATGCTAGTTCCACAAAAATCATGAAGTTAAATAGTTCTGCAGATAGTCTAGGTTGGGTTTTGGTAGAAATTGGCCCAGGATGTACAGATGGATGGTGTAAGGAGGTTTTATTGACTTCAACTTTATCCCACCCAAAGATAATTCTTATAGAAATAGAGAGAGTCTTTCAATTTAGAACGTTCATTTAAAAGATTCTGTTTCACACTGAATAACATTCAATCCATTTTCCCCCTCTTTGTCAAAGTTGCTGTTAATACCAAATGTTAGCAATTGATGGGTAGATGGATGTCTTCTTTAGACTTGTGAAATATTTCTCAAATTCAAAGTTGATTAACTTTATAAATATAAATACACATACTATGTTTGTATAGAAGTTATTTGTACCGTTACAGGAAGAGTTTTAAAAATCTACAGTGAGAAGATGAATCTTTATTCTTTGAAGCGCTGTCCCATCCTTTCAGACTAGGCAGGAGTTATTTTACTCACCTCCTTATACTGCAAGTGAGAGTCGTGCAAAGTTGCTTGCATGCCTCTGCCTAGGAGCAGGGCCTGCTGCTGGCCGCTTCCAGGGCGCAGTGTGGTCCATGGTGTCAAAACAGGCGGGAAGCCTGCCTCTGCACCTCGGCTGCACCGCTGACCAGGAGTAGCTGGAAGTAAGTCTGTGCCCCAACCCTGAGCCCCGAGCCCCAAACCCCTGCCCCAGCCCTGAGCGCCCCCAAACCTTGAACTGCCTCTTGCCCCGAAACCCCTCATCCCCAGCCCCATTCCAGAGCCTGCACCCTGAGCCCTGATCCCCTCTTGTACCCCAACCCTCCTACCCCGGCCCAGAGCCCCCTCCCACACCCTCATTCCTGGCCCCACTCTGCAGCCGGCCCCTCCCAAACCCCTCATACCTATCTCCGTTGGGTCACGAGCATCAATAATTTTCTTCAGCTGGGTCCCCAGAAAAAAAGTTTGAAAACCACTGCTATAGTATCTAGCCTGGGACTTAGGTTACATGCATCTTATTCCTGAGTTTGACACAGTCTGGCTGTGTAGCTTGATCATGCTGTTGCAATATCAGAAAGACACAGGTAACAAAACACAATGCAATAGTTTGTGTGGGAACCAGAATTCCTCTTTGGAACTGGTTTAATTCCTAAAATTAATACAACAAAGAAACTAACGGACCAGTTTTGCCCCCAAACAAAATGTTAACATATAACCAGTAGGCTAGAGGACAGGTTGACACTACTCTTGTTTTTGTATCCCCATAACCTCTCCAGCAGAAAAGGCAGAAATGAGGGAGGAGGGCTTTGTGTTTAAAGGCTATGGGCCATTCCTCCATGCAGGCTGCTTCCTGTACAGCTAATCTTTACCAATCATCCTCCCACTTCTGGCTTTTCTTGTAAAGACTCATCTGCCTTTCATTACCTGTAAGTTAGCCATGCCCATGGGCCATTGGCTGCCCCAGCTGTGCACCCCTGCATAGCCTCACCCCTGCCTATAAAGTGGGGAATCCCTTCCTCAGATGTGTGCAGGGCAGCCATCCTGCCTATTGCCATTCTGGTCCCTGCTGGATCCAGTCTCATCGTGACAGGAGATGACCTCCAGCCTCAACTCCCAGGCCTGCAGGCCACCTTAGTGGACATTCATAAGAGCCCTTCCAATGAGAACTGCTGCAGGAGGCAAGCTGAGCTCTCCAACCCTGCCCCCTGGAACCAAATGAGTGTTTGATGGGAGAGAAGCCAGTAGCATTTTCATTTGGGAGGGGGGCGTGTGTAGAAAATGCTCAGCAGCTCAGGGTGCCATTGCTCCCTCTAGTGTTTCCCTCTGAGGAAAATTACTTGGCTACTCTGTCTCCATCCCTGTGGGATTACCCCTGGGAGAGGTAGGGGTGAAGAGCCTCTGGGGCTGTGTTAGCATCCCCCTTCCCCAAGTCTCCAGGGCATGGGGGATAGGTTGGGTGATAAGCCTGTGGAGCTATGGGAGTAGAGGTGTGGTGGGGATAAGGGGAAGATGTGGGCCTGAATGAAGACTGAGGACACAAAATTGCAAGGCACAGAACTGAGGAGCGGCTGGTGGGCAGTGCACAGTTGTTCAATTGGATGGGTAGATTTAGGGCACAGCTTCAGCTGGATGATTTGTGTAAGATGAAACATGTTTTTGCAGGACAGCTGATGCTAACAGAGTTTGTGAACTTGCCCAGTTTACTTGCCCTAGTATTCTAAACATTTTTTTTTATTCCCTTCAAAATTAACATTCATATTCAAGATAAATTCAAGGTGCCTATATTGCATTAGACTTTATTTTATATTAGGGTTTTGTCTGTGGCAGAACTAGTCTCCAAATTTATAATGTGGCTTATTGTATAGGTATAGTCTGTTACCGAACACTATATCAAGATGAGATCTGTACGGATAATTACAATACAACCCACTTATTATGTTTATTGAAACTAAAAGTCTGAGGCTAGAATCAGTGGAGTCACACATCAGACTAATTTGCATTGTACCTTATGAATAAAGAATCCTGCTTGCAAAACATATAATTAGTCAAAGGGAACAACAGACAGTAACAAAACCTCATAGGGCAAGTGCTTTCACACTTTGAATTTACTGAATAATTAGACAAAGCAAACACTGACTACTTGCTGGATTAAGGGGTTGATCCTGTGAGAAGGTGAGTACCCTGAACTCTGAATATGCTGGAGTGGAACCCTTCTACGTAAGTCTTTATACTGTGTTTTCCTAACTGTGAGGATTTTAGGAACTTGGGACCAATTGATTAGCAAATTGGTACTTGCTCAGGGAGCAGAATAAATGCATTTAAATTATACCTATTATTAGTAAGCAGTTTTATGTAAATTAATTTCTTACATGCCAATGTATTAAAAGGCTTCACATTTATCCTCTGAAATTTGCTTTGTCTAATAAGAATCACCTACATTTGGATAAGGAGTTAATATCAGGTTATACAAACATTACATTTTCACATGTCCAAAAATGGGCAGGGAAAGTGTTAGGCCAAAAAATTTAGCATGTTTAGGTTTACAGGGAATGTGCTAACAGCACAACTTTTTATTTCTGGGGGAAAAGGTCTTAAGTGTTTTTTCCAAAGGTGATAATTCTTTAGCAGATGCTCTGGGCCTTCTCCTGATTACTCTATTCTCCACACATACACAAGTCCAGTGTTTTCTATCTGAGCTATGAAGCAATCTATGATGCTAACGGGAACTGATTTTTATGGTAAAGCAACTGCACAGAATTGTGGTAGATGTCATTATAATTGAACATTCAGAAGTAATAGCAGGGTAAATAACTGATTTCTTTTTTTTAGAAAAAGAAAATACTAAATAGAAAAGACCAGTGAACATATTCTGGCCTTATTGAAGTCAAAAGTGAAGTTTACATTGACTTCAGTAGGGATTTGTCTTGCAGGCAGGACGCTTAACTGGAACATAGTGCCTTGACCAGTATGTACACATTCAGAAGGACAAGCACTGAAAAACTGTACAATTCAAATTTATTTTATGTACCAACTTTCACAGAAAGTGATTCTCAAAACATTTTTTAACTTAAATGATGCAATTACAGAACATTTTAGGGAACACATCACATATTTTTGTCACCAAGAAACATATATAGAATTCTATTTGCTGCATGTGCACTTTTTTCTAGTAAATTTTATATGTGCCTTATAAATGTAAAGTCAAATTTCCACAGTTAGAATGGAAGTATCTTCATTGAAACAGGCTCATCCTGTTTTGCTCACAGGGAAATCAAGTCATGAGGGACTACTGCATTTTTTTTTTTTAGCAGGATAGTTAAGAGGTTTATAATCTGGTTCTGGATCTAGTATAATGTTATTAATGACAAGCTGGGCCAACATAACTGAATAACTGAGAGAAACCCAAAGCAACAGAAGTGCTACCCGGCACTGTGTTAGATACAGGGTTTCATAAACAAAACAAGAACGAAAGCAAGAATTTGGCCCATGGGCAATAGTAATAAATACAGCACCAGTCAGCTTTGCTGCTTGAAGTAGTGCTACTTTGTCAGATCCAGGTTGACACATGCCTCGTTACTTTCTGGTTGGAAATACATAATGTCAAATCCCACAAAGCTCTAGAAGCTGCAGTGTAACTTTTGAGTACATGAAGCCATGTTTTCAAAAAAGCTCAAGGTCAGATTTTTTTTAAGTGCTCAACATCTACAATTTGCACCAGATCTTGAAAAGAGTTCAGCGCCAATGTGCCAAGCTCTTTTAAAGATCTGTACATTTAGTTTTGTGCCTAAACACTTGAATATCTGGCCAAAATAGCATAGTTTAATGCAAGGGTTGGCAACCTTTCAGAAGTAGTGTGCTGAGTCTTCATTTATTCACTCTAATTTAAGGGTTTGCATGCCAGTAATACATTTTAATGTTTTTAGACGATCTGTCTATAAGTATATAGTATATAACTAAGCTATTGTTGTATGTAAAGTAAATAAAGTTTTAAAAATGTTTAAGAAGTTTCATTTAAAATTAAATTAAAATGCAGAACCCCCTTGACCGATGGTCAGGACCTGGGCAGCGTGAGTGCCACTGAAAATCAGCTCATGTGCTGCCTTTGGCATGTGTGCTATAGGTTGCCTACCCCTGGTTTAATGTTTATTTTGGGAGCTTCTGAAGCAGTGGGAACAGCCATAGCATATGCACAGAGAAGTTTAAAATCTGCTCAATAGCACCCTGTATCTTTCAAATGGGGTCAGAGTTGCATTTCCATGGCTCTAGATCCCTCATGAAAACCTCAGAAACACTTGGAGGAATGGGGGCCACAGACCTTTCTGCAGAGAGGGAATTAGTCAGCAGCAGTAGTGGGAGAAGCAGGTGTTCAGATACCATGGAGATGAGCATGCTGTAAATACCTCTGTCCCATTAGCCCCTCTGTCATCATGTCCAGTGTTCTGAAACCTGCTCATCTGTTGAGTCAGGGATCTGACTGTCTGGGAGTTGGGAGTGAGTACTTGGGCTGGTGCTAGGGCAGAGAGAGAGGATGAGTGATAGTGACAGTGTGTGTGTGTGTGTGTTGGGGGGAGTTCCTGCTTGTAAGAAAGAGGAAAAGGTAAAGGGTTATTTCTAAATATAGAAAGAGGCAAAAATATTTGGAGCGGAGAAGATGAGTATTGAATCATTTATTTATATATATTTTCTGTATATAAATAGAGAAAGATAATACAAGTTTACAACACCATAGTTGTAAGTGAAAAACAGAATTCAATTTACAGCAGGGATTCAACCTCCATTTCATATGAAAAACACAGCGAGTATGTCTACACTGCAGTGTAAGTACAGGGTTAGCAGAACTCAAGTTAGCAGAACCTGGGTTTGTTAACTTAGAGCTTGATCAGCTACATTCAGCTGTAACCCAAGGTTGGGAATTATTGAACCCTGGGTCCCAACTTGGAGCTTCATTGTCTGCAGTGTCTGGGACCCTCCCACCTCAAAGAGTTCTAGAGCCTGGGGTCCAATCTAAGCCAAAACATCTACACTTCAATCAAATAGCCCCTTAGCCCAAGTCAGCTGTCATGGGCCAGCCACAGATTTTTAATTCAGTGTAGACATACCCTCAGGCTCTATTTTGGCGTGCTATATAAACACTTAAACTTCATAGGTAATCATAATGTTGCCCACTATGCAGCATCTGCATTGTCTCTATAGTATGCTCCAGACTACATAAAGGTTGGGCAAATCTTATTATTAAAAACTATGCTGCTATTGAAGTCAATGCAAAACTCCCATTGACTTCAATGTAAGTGATTCTGGGTGCGTTATTAATGTAGTTAGAGTGAACATAAAATAAATGTTAAATTGAAAAGGTTGTCTTTCATCTAGCTGCCTTTTGACTGACAGAGATGTCAGGGTATAGTAAAGTTTGACTCATCCTGACTTCCTGTGCAGTTACATGATTTGTTAGTTATTACATATTTGTATTCTTTAGAGGATTCCCAATTCTGTCTTTGAATAGTTCATCTTAATCTTAAACCAGTTTAAGACAAATCCATTCCTATAATGTATTGACCCTGTCCTCTAACGGGTGGTTGCTCAGCACCTCAAAATTGAATTTTTTAAAAGAAAAGTCATCATAAGTATTTTATATTAAACACTTAAGTTTTAATTAGGTTTTCTGTATTACTCTTCTTGGGTTGATGCCTTTGATCAGTAGAACTCTTTCTTACTGTAACTATATTACCTGTATATAAAGACTTAAACCTCTTTACCAGTAAGGCACCAAGAATAATTATATGGATGTAAAATGAACTTGCAAAATATCTAGGGCTCCATATACAGGGAGTCTTCATGATGAATCAAACCTTGGAAAGGTTAAGAATGAAGTATAGATGAGCTTAATAAAATACATGGATGAGTTTCTTGCTGTCACTTTAAACTTTATATATGCCTTCCTACAAACTGGAAAGCAAGCATTGATATTGTATTTCTCAAACGATGTTTTTCCCCCCCACCCTACGCACTTTTAAAGTGGAAATTCACATGGTTGTTTTTAACAACTTCCACTTGTTGTTGGTGTCAGCATAAGTCCTCCACACCCCTGAGCAACTCAGTTATACTGACCAGTATAGACAGCGCTATATTGACATAGCTCCCGCCTCTTGTGGAGCTGTGGTACCTACGCAGATAGGAGAAGCTCTCCCATCGGCATATGTAGTGTCTCGACTAAGTGCTACAGTGACGCAGTTGCATCACTGTATGTGTACACAAGCCCTTAGTTGACTGCTGCAGCTGAAGAAACAAAACATTTTTGTCCGGGAGCTTAAAAGGGGTCATAGGAGACAGTGTGATGCCAGACTACCTTATGGGGAGCTCTGGGAATGACTCTGCCTCAGGGAACACTCTCATGTAAAGAGAGTGCACAGACTGCACCCATATTTTAGTGTGGTGCATCCTGTTTCCCCAGGTGCAATGTACCTGCACTGTCCAGGCAGAGTCACGACTCCTCGCCACCCTTTATGGGGCATGAAATCTGCTCTCCCAGCCCTTTGTGCACGATATGCAAGGGGGTTGGGGAAGGACTTTTTTGCATTCTTCCCGAATGAGGATAAGATGAGCCATTATAATATACAAATGTTCAAATGAAAACTAAAATACAACTGTTCAACTAACCCCCCAACAAAGATTGTCATCCCAGTCATCATCTTGGAGAAAGTGTACTTGAGGTGTTTCTCTTGAGAGCCAACTTCCTCTCCTTTTTAAAAAGATAACTATTCATTTTTGCATTTCTAGAGTTTTTTTTTCTGATCCCATGGATGTTTTTCTGGGAGAATATATTTAATTTGCTGGGGCTAACACAGTGAATCTGATTCAGCTCATATCTCATTGACATTGTGAGCCCATTATGACATCACAATCAAATTAAGTGCATGTAGATCCTATTGATCTTTAGTTCGAAACTCCAGGAATATGGCAGGAATACTAAGCCTGATGGGATAAACTAAATAATAAACACAGCTTTATTAAGAGGCTATTTCTAGTAAGCAGTCACCTTAAAGCTATTTAGTGTTTAATACATGAATCAACCATCTCTTAAACGTGACTAGAGACCACCTAGAATTGGCCCCAAAGACGGAAGACTGCAGTCTGCACAGTTCTGTGTACTGCTTGAAGTTTTCATGCTGAAATAAAAGACAATCTAGTTACAATAATAGTAATAATCCTTACTAATTTCACTGATATCTACTTAACAAGCAGATCAGTGTTTCAAACAACCAGTGATTTGTTAAACATTGAAAATATGTCTTCATGAAATATTTGTCAGGTATTTAAAAATGTTAGTACTCACAAAGTATCAGCAGGGTAGCCGTGTTAGTCTGGATCTGTAAAAGCAGCAAAGAATCCTGTGGCACCTTATAGTCTAACAGACGTTTTGGAACATGAGCTTTCGTGGGTGAATGCATCTGATGAAGTGGGTATTCACCCACGAAAGCTCATGCTCCAAAACGTCTGTTAGTCTATAAGGTGCCACAGGATTCTTTGCTGCTAGTACTTACAAAGTGCAATTAAAACACTTATAAAATACAAAATCATAAATATTTACTAACAAAATCCATACCCCAGCCCTCTTATGATTGAAGCTACTGTAAACTAATCTTATTTGCCTGTCCCAAAATATTGTCTTCGCCAGTGGGTGAGTAATTTTTTATAAGCCTGATCTAACGTTCTGTTGAATTCCCTACAGCTTTTCCAGAGAAACTCCCAGCCACCTTAAGGCCACTTCATGGAGACTGTATCTTGTTGCTGTTTGATTAAAACTGGCTTTCTTGCATGTTTCATAGATGTGACTATTTTAAGCAACTTGAACATTGTCAACGCTACTAAATTCTATTGCTTTGAACCATTTCTCAAATGTAACTGCTTCCATTCCAAATTACTAATAACTAGAGCTGGTTGGGGAATTTTTCAGCTGAACATTTTTTGTTGAAGCCTACGCTATTCATGAAACAGGGTTGGTTTCAATGAATCTCCTGACTCAAAAATATTTGTAAAATTTTGAAATTGTCATTTTATTAATGTGTTTTCAAAACAAAATCAATTTTTTCTAGTTTCAAACAACTTTGTTTCAAAATTTAAAATTGACTAAAAAAGTCAGAGAAAAATGTATGAATCAAAATAGTGTTTTAAAATTACTGAAACAAGGTATGTTGATTGACCCAAACTGAAAAAGCTTTTGAGACTTTGACTTTTCACCCTGATTCGGGATGGGGAAATTTTTTGTACTCAAAAATATTTGCTGGATGGGAAAATGGTTTCCTTGCCCAACTCTGCTGATTGCTCTCTGCTTTCAGGTGTGGATGCAGATCCCAAGATACACTGGTAATTCTTGAAACCACAGTTGGTGACATTTGTAGATAGCAAATATATTGACTTAAAAAGCAATTAATGGAACTGCTGGGACCTTCCTGCTGATCTGGGAGTGGCGGGAGTATGGGGGACTAGAACAGAAACTGAGTCAGTTAAAGAGCAGTCTATAGGTGGCAGTGAGGAGTAGAGGGAAACCTCATGAGAACCGTGAATAGAAGCCCGAATCCTATGCCAGAAGAAGCAGCCAGAATGAATGTTCTAAACTGGAGTGCAAAAGGAAGGAAAAAAGTAGATCTGAGGAATAAGAAGGCTCTGGTTGTGCTGGTGTAAACAAGAAGAAGTAGCCAACTCCAGCGTTGAACTCCAGCTGTCAACTTATATCTAAACAATTGGCTACAGAGGAGTCTTCATAAAAAGGCCATTAGAGCAAATCTTTACCATAGCACAGTCTTCCTATAGCATATTCACTTACTATCATGTCACATCTCAGCAGACCCATGTATTAACTAAAAAGATTTTTGGCTATAGGGACACTTTGCACTATTATAGAGCATTTGAGACTTTTCAGTTCTCCTTTTGAAATGTCTAATGCAAGCTTCTGACATTAAAAACAAAATAGTCAAAGGTCTGTTTTCAGCAACTGGTGATGATTGATTTCTACAGGTCTCTTGTGAAACCCTAAGGAATTGTGTCTCAAACATTAGGCAAGTGAAAAAGGAAGGGGGGCGGGATTAAATATTCAGTGTACATTTGAGAATTGGACTTGCAGTGTGCTTGCACTTCAGCTACTCCTTGCTGTTTGGCAGATTTTTACTAGATTATTAAATACCATCCTGCATATAAATCTTAAAAAAAAAAAATCTGCTCTGTGTCTTAAAACAAAAAAATTCACTTAAGTCTTCCAGGTGCTTTGAAAAGAATGCTGATGTCAGAAATGTTGAGGTTTTGTTATTTTTTGGGGAGCAGGGAATGAGACTGAAGTAGCTGATGAGTAGGGTTGAATGTTAATTCATGACATGAACTGTGACTTATCTACATCAGAAGGAGTTTGCTGGCTCAGTTATACCAGCACCACCATCCCAATGGGGAGATAGATAGCTTATACCAACAAAACAGTTCTTTTGACAGTGTAGCTTTTATACCAGTTCACTGAATGAAATAAGCCTTACTGGCAAGACAACTTTTTTTGGTGGTATAATTGTGTCTACACTAGAAACTTTTGCTGTTATAAAAATGTCTCAAAGAATCGCACTCCTGACTGACATTATTATACCAGCAAAAAGCTTATAATATTAAATTCAGACAAGACATTTGGCCCTTTAATTGTGCTATCTAAATGATTATGTAGAAGAAGAGGCTCGATTTTCACAAATTTATCAGCAATTGAAAAATCCTGGGCTGGTTGGAATTCAGATATTTAGAGTTAGATGGAGTGAGGAGTCCTGGATTTAAAAAATGCCACAATATGGCTTTTAGTATTTACTATAGGACAAATCTAGCACTTCCTTCTGCAGAGGCTGATTCTTTAAAACAGAATGGGTGAGGTTCTGCTGTCAAATGATCTCTGACTGGAACTCCTCACTATCCCTGTAATATAAATGCTGCTTTTTAATTTATCTGATAGCTTTTAGCATATTCTTGTCTATAATAAACAAAAATGTATTTTGTGTTTGTTTACGTTACCAGTGTAACACTCTTCTGTATCTTTTTTTTGTTTTTTATCTTTGTCTACTACAAAAATAACTTGAAGCAGATGTGTGATGGGGCAGCTGCCCCTCACTGGCAGAAAAGGGGTTAATAAAGCCCAAGAGAGGCTGTGCAGGAGGCAGCCAATCAGAGAGAGGCTGAATGGAGCAGCCAGTCTGGGCCTATAAAAGGGGAGCAGCAGGGCAGAGGAGTTCAGTTCTCTCCTAGGAGCTCAGGGATGAAGGACTGTGTCTCTGGAGGGCTGAGAGAACTGCCAGTATGCTGGACTGAGCAGTGCTGCTAGCAAGGACCGGGGCAGAGAGAGAGAGCTCCTGTCTGTCTGCTGGGATTTGCAGGCTGAGGCCCTGAGGCAAGGACAAAGAGGATAGAGGCTACCAAGGCCACGAGGAAGTGGCCAGACAATTTGCTGCAGTAGCCACTAAGGGAAGTGGCTGAACAGTGGACTACAGGCCCTCTGAACAGGGAAGCACAGAGTGTGGCACAGCTGGAGGACTGTGTTGCTGAAGAGGATGCTGCAATCCTTGGAGAGACATGGGTCCTAGAGCAGGAGTGATAGTGGTGAGGCACCACTCAAAGAGGGCACACTACCATGCAGAATGAACTCCAAGATGGCCAGCAGGAGGTGCCACAGTGGTGAGAGAATCCTATTACAAGATGATACAATGTATAGGAGCTTTTTGATAGGCTTATGCTGCAAAGTGCTGAGAATCAATGCTATTAATGGTTTAAATACAGCATAACTTCATCTAGATAGGGATTTCTTTTCACTGATCAGTAAGTATACCTCTACTCTGAATGACTGATCATGAACCACAAGTTGAATTTTTTTCCCCCAAGGTTTAAATTATTTTTGACAGGACAGCTAGGTTAAGCCTTCAGGGATCCGTCTTTCGTAATGAATGGTGCATTCTGAGTAACAATACGAAGTCATTTTTAATGAAGCTGATTGTTTTGCACCTGCATTTCAAAGAACAGGAGATATTTTATGAACAATATTTATCAAGTCTTTAAATGCTATCAGTGTTTACAGTAGGTAGAACATATCCAACAACAAACCTGCTCCAAAGCTGCAATTATTTTGTTTTCAAGATCCATAAGATACTGAGGGTTTCTACACTTGATCATCCCATGCTGAGAATGATGGAGAAAAATGTTACCTTTCATAAATTTTTGTCAGTTAAAACAATTGCTACCCAAGAAAAGCATCAACTCCTCAGAGACCCTTTGAAGACAGAAGCACTATAGGGTGATAATGAGTTCCAAAAAGAATATATATTTGAAAAGGCAGTGTTTTGCATAGAAATGTTTCCATTGGAAAAATGGACCTCAGTCTTGTGCGCTATTTCTCTGAAAGCTGTATAGATTCATGTGAAACGTTCAGTGATTCAAGATACGTGAAGGATACACTGTGATGGGTTGGATCACAAACAACCCCTTGGGAACTGCCAGCTGATGTGCTGAGACTATTTCTACCATGTTTCTCCTGCCAGCTTGGAACTCAAGAATCTTGCCATTTTGAGCCAGACACGCTAACCTGCTGCAAACCCAGACCCAGGTCTGAACCACATCCCACACAAGCTGCAGGCTAAACTGAAAATAGCTCAAGAAATGTTCCTGTCTCGAACACTTAGATACCCAGCTCTCAATGGAGTCCAAACCCCAAATAAATCTGTTTTAACCTGTATAAAGGTTATACAGAGTAAACTCATAAATTGTTCGCCCTCTATAACACTAATAGAAAGATATGCACAGCTGTTTGCTGCCCCCGCCCAGGTATTAAAAAGTGATTTTTATTAAATACAAAAAGTAGGATTTAAGTGGTTCCAAGTGATAACAGACAGAACAAAGTGAATTACTAAGTAAAATAAAACAAAATACGCGAGCGTAAACCTAATACAGTAAGAAAATGATTACAGATGAAATCTTGCCCTCAGATGTTCCAGTAAGCTTCTTTTACAGACTAGCCTCATTCTAGTCTGGGTCCAGCAATCACTCACACCCCCATGGTTACTGTCCTTTTGTTCCAGTTTCTTTACTTTGGTGGGGTGGAGAGGCTGGATGGAGTTTTGGAGTCACATGGGCAGATCATATGTCCATGCATGACTGAGTTCCATACCAGTCAGGTCACATTCCTGGGAAAGTATCGGAGGGGCAGCCATGTTAGTCTGTATCTGTGAAAGCAGCAAAGAGTCCTGTGGCACCTTATAGACTAATCCACGTTTTGGAGCATGAGCTTTCGTGAGTGCATCCAATGAAGTGGGTATTCACCCACGAAAGCTCATGCTCCAAAACGTCTGTTAGTCTATAAGGTGCCACAGGACTCTTTGCTGCATTCCTGGGAAAGCTCAGATGTGGATTGACATCTCCAAGTTCATTGTTAGCTTAAGTGTTTCTTGATTGGGCATTTTACTGAGAATAGTCTTTTCTCGGGAAGCTGATCAACTGCTTCACTGAGGCTACTTAAAATTAAACAAGTGCATAGTCAATATTCATAACTTTGAAAACAAAAATGATATATGCATGCAAATAGGATGAATATATTGAATAGATCGTAAACTTTACAGAGATATGTTACATGGCATATGTAGCATTAAAGGTATTCCAGTTATGTCATATATACATTCATAAGCATATTCCCATAAAGCATTATGGGGTGCAATGTCACATACACATCTGTTCACTTTCTTAATTTGCAATCTTCCCTTACTTATTGAATATTTAAATTATTTCATGGAGTAAGAAAGTTCTTAGCAGACTTTAAATCTCAGTAAAAACATTATCCACAAGCATGGATGTTTCTAGAGAGTTGAGGTATGAATAATGGGATAAAAATATGGATGTAGGAGAAAAATGACTGCTGCTTTGCCTAAGCAGGCAGAGTATACAGATTAGTAGGTTACAATTTCTGAGTAGTAGTAATAACACCTAAATCTTGTATAGTGCTTTTTATGAGTAGATCTCCAAGTGTTTCACTGTCTTTTAATGTATTTATCCTTAAACACCTCTGTGAAGTATGGTCATAATATCCCCATTTTTCAGAGATGTTAAGTGACTTGCTCAAAGTCACACAGGAGATCTGTGTTCAATTCCTTGCTCCGTCATAGACTTCCTAAGTCCTAGGCTACTGCCCTAACTATATTACTTTTAATGCTTAGAGCTGACAGTAAGATTCCCCAAAATGAGGAGTCTAAACTGAAATTTTAAATAATTCTTGAGACTTTTTGTTTGCCTTCTGGCATTTGAGCCTGTAAGTTTTGTGATTTCCAGCTCTCTCTGAAATCATGAGGGCTGGACACCTCGTTAAAAATGAAGAGTCACATGATTCCAGGAACTGAGCTTTAAGAAAAAGCAAATATGGCAACAATGCTGCAGAATACAGAACAACCACTGTTGTTAATAGGATGTTGTGGGTCAAATTTTTCAAAAATTGCATCTAAACTTGTACTAGCAATTTTGCCGTTGCTGCAAATGATGCAACTCTTTGACCATAAACCAGACAATTAAATGGCTAAGTCCCATCACTTGCATCCTCAGATAATTGCACCCTCAAAATTTTACCCATAGTTAATTTTACCTGTGAAGTTAGAGGTCACAAAATTCAAAGCTAGGTTGAAATCCCGCAGGCACATATATAGGAGCAAAATATTAAAATTACCTGAAAACGTAAGGAATCCAGGCAAATTAAGGAGATCTATAGGTTGCAAATAGAGAAAATAGTTTAGTATTTATGTTGTGCTTCAAAACCTTTTGAGTGGAAGTGGCTGCTCCACATTGTGAAGCAAAGCAGAATAAAACACTACCCCTTTACAGTTAGAAAAAGCAGACTTGGTGAGTGTAATAGGAAAGGATGTTTGTGTGCTACAGGGGGAGAATTACTAAGTATGAAACTAAAAGGAAACTGTCTGTAGGTGAATTCATGGGATATTTCACAAGGGCACCGTCAACCAGATTATTTCAGTCAGACAGTGTCGTACAAAGTCATGCAGTGCTGATGCTCTGTTGCAAAATCTAAAGGGCTGACGGCGTAAAATGCATGTCTGTTCACAGGTGGATATGAGGTGCTGATCTTATTAATCCATTCGAGTTCAGGTTTTTGGTTTACTGTGCCGTGTTTGTGCTTGTACAATATATATATATATATCTGCAACATATTTGGTCGTGATAGATAATACCTCATTTTAACTTATATTTTGCAACAGAAATAATTTAAAATGTGAACTGTACAATTCTATTGCTCTTTTGGAATGGCAGATATGAAAAATTATCTCCTACATAAGCTTACAGCCATTCCACCTTATGGTATCTTCCTATCCTATTTCACAAGCTAAGCAACGTTGATCTGGATAACTACTTGGCTGATGCTAAGAGATCCCCCATCTAAATGTTGCTGATGTGTTGATTCAGGTGGTGGCACTTGTGTGCTCCCACCATGATGAAAGGAGACATTGCACTCTTTTAGAGACCTACTTCAAAATGTCTTAAAACAGAGAGCTGATTGCTTGCAGTCATTAAAGAGTGCATGGCACGTCTTGTAACAGTAGGGTGTCTGGGCCAAATTACAACTACGTTCATAGTTTCTGCTGAATTACAGCATTCTTCATTCCAACTGTTAAACAGCTTTTGCATTCCACCCCAAAGATGACTTAATGGGTGAAGTGATCCATGTGTATAGCTTGCATATGCACTTTCATCCTGAAGGATCCAGTGCAACTTTGATTTAAATATTACTGCCCAAAACCGATCCTGGGCTGATGACAAGCCCTAATAAGTATATGTTTTGGGGCAATTCATGTATTTGGATTTGCAATGATCTGTGCAGCCAAACCTTGAGGCTTTATGCACAATATTTTTGTACTATTAAATTTGGGTGAGAGGGGAGTTTGAGTACTCTTCCCTCACATCTTTAGCTAGCCAAGAAAATTTGTCAAGTACACCTCTATCCTGATATAATGCGGTCCTTGGAAGCCAAAAAATCTCACTGTCTTATAGGTGAGACTGTGTTATATTGGGTTTGGTCCGGTATGCTGTGCCGGACTGAACTGGCTTCCCCCGCAGTGATTTAATGGGCGTGATGCTCCAGCCGCTGCGGGGAGCCCTGGGCCCTTTAAATCATCGCCTGAGCCTGGCTACCAGAGCCCACGGCGGGGATTTAAAGGGCCTGGTGCTCCAGCTACTGTGGGGAGCCCATGGCCCTTTATATCACCGCCAAAGCTCTGGCAGCAGGGCTCGGGTGGGGATTTAAAGGGCCTGGGGCTCCACATGAATTTGGATATAATGCGGTAAAGCAGCGGGGCTCAGGCTTTAAAGGGCCTGGGGCTCCCTGCTGCTTTACCGTGTTAACCCGATATAACATGAATTCGGATATATGTCCTATCGGGGTAGAGGTGTACTAGTGATGGACTGAAGAAGGGCACAAGAAGCAGTGAACTGTAATATCCATAACAGAGGAATTAAAATTATTAGTAGATTGTCTAAAGAGGACACATTTTATTGAAGCTCTCATCTTTCTAAAGCCCTCAAACCCAAATGCTTCCTCTGAGCTCATCTTTGTTCAGTTTGCCACCTAGAGCATCACTGGACTGTAAAGTATACTTCTTCTTCAAGTGCTTGCTCATATCCATTCCAGTAGGTGTGCGCGCGCCGCGTGCACGTTCGTCGCGAGACTTTTACTCTAGCAACACTTGGTGGGTTGGCAGGGCACCCCCTGGAGTGGCGCCACCATGGCGCCGGTTATATACCCCTGCCAGCCCGCCGCTCCTCAGTTCCTTCTTACCGCCCGTGTCGGTCGTTGGAACTGTGGAGCGCAGCTTGCTGTTCTCCACCTCCCTAGCGATTCACTCGTCTTCTCTTATATTGTATATAGTTCGATCTTTCAACTGTAGTTAGTTATTGTTATTTAGTAGTTTTGTTTGGTGTATTGTAGATAGTTTAACGGGATTGGGGGTTAGCCCCTTCCCCGACCCCAGTACCGGGCTCATGCCCGGCTCACCGGGCTTCAAACCGTGCGCGGTCTGTCGTAGGCCGATGCCCACTGGTGACCCACACGACGCCTGCCTGAAGTGCTTGGGCGAGGCTCATTTGACAGATAAGTGCCGTATCTGTAAGGCTTTTAAGCCCCAAACTAAAAAAGAGCGGGACGTTCGCCTCAAGCAGTTATTGATGGAGGCAGCGCTGACTCCCCAGTCCTCGGCACCGGCACCGAGAGCAACTGCTTCGTCGGCACTGGAGCATACCTCTTCAGTGAAGACTCCGAGTCACCGACCTTCTCCGGCACCAGCTTCTGCCCGGCACCGCTCACTCTCACCTTTGAGCAAGAAGCGCAAGCCTCCTGCGGCTGCTATATCTGCACCGCAGTCAGAGCGCTTAGCCAGGCCGGACCACCCGGCACTGCCGTCTGCCGCGGCACCGACTTCCACTGCACCATTAATTCCGGCCTCGGAAGAGCCGTCGAGTCCGGTGCCTACCAGCTCCCCGGCGCGGGCCGTGGTTGAGCTTGTCGTGCCCTCCACTCCGGAGACATTCTCCGCGGCACGGGACCTGATCGCCTTAACGGAGCCTGAGCTGCCTCGACCCCCGGCACCGCCGGTGCGGGTCCCTCAATCCAGAGGCAAGCCAGCACTTGTAAGACCTTCTTCGCCCGGTACCATGGGACTTTGTCGCTCTCGGTCCTAGTCCAGGTCCAGCAGACACTCACGGTCCCGCCATCGATCTCAGTCCCACGGCCGCTCGCAGTCCCGGTACCGTTCCCCATCACGGTACCGGTCGTACTCACGGTACTGCTCGAGGTCCCGGTCGCCGTCCAGGTACTACCGGCACCGTTCCAGATATCCTCATCGCTCGCGGCACCGTGCTTCCCGCAGCCGATCTCAGCACGAAGATTCCCGGCACCGGTCGACCTCCCGGCACCGCACTGGTCGCAGGTCCCGGTCACAATCTTGGCACCATCGAGGCTCTTGGCACCGCTCCCCGACACCGCATAGGGACGGTTCCAGTGGATGCAGGGACCATCACCTCACGGTCTCCGCCCCACCATGGCCATCTCGTTAGCCATCAATCTCCTCCCATGCCGGGTCGGCATCCTATGGGGAATCAGACAATCAGCAGGACCCTCATCAGTGGTCCTTTTGGACACCTTGGGCCTACCATCAGAGCCAAGGTGCCCCACATCCGCCACCATGCTCTGGCCCTTCCGAACATAGGGCGCCAGAGGCCACAGTGAGCAGACCTCCTCCAGCGGGTACAGAACATCTCCCAGCGCAGGTCTCGGACTTGCAAGAACCACCCCAGGACGTTCCACAGGACCAGGAGTCACTTCAAGATCCGTTGGTCCCCGGGGGCTCTTCCTCTTCTTCACCAGATGAGGCAGTAGCAGGGACGGCCACATCTGGACCGCTCCCAATCCGCCTTCGGTCGCACCAGGACCTCCTCCGCCGTGTCGCTCTTAACATAAACCTACCCATGGAGGAAGTTCCTGAAGTGGAAGACTCAGTGGTCACCATACTATCGGCGGAGGCTCCGACAAGGGTGGCCCTCCCCTTTATTCGCACCATACAGGCTCGGGCAGATACAATCTGGCAAACTCCGGCATC
This sequence comes from Gopherus evgoodei, assembly GCF_007399415.2. NCBI lineage: Eukaryota > Metazoa > Chordata > Testudines > Testudinidae > Gopherus > Gopherus evgoodei. Next base: position 10,799,874 of record NC_044333.1, on the reverse strand, counting down.
TGTACCACCTACAGCCAAGGGGGTCGAACACAAATATATGGTTCCATCCAAGGGGTACGAATACCTATACGTACACCCTCCTCCTTGTTCGTTAGTAGTCCAATCCGTCAACGAACGAGAGTGCCATGGCCAACAAGCCCCTGCGCCTGAATCAAGGGAGGCCAGGCGCATGGATTTGTTGGGAAGGAGGATCTACTCCGCGGGAGGCCTCCAGCTCAGGGTGGCGAATCAGCAAGCCCTCTTGAGTAGATACAATTATAACACCTGGGAGGCAATAGGGAAACTTGTAGAGCGAGTCCCGCAGGATTCCCACCAGGAGTTCTCAGCTCTCCTGGAGGAAGGGAAAAAAGTTGCAAGGACCTCCCTCCAGGCCTCGTTAGATGCCGCTGATTCGGCAGCTCGAACTGTCGCCTCTGGGATTGCTATGAGGCACATATCGTGGCTGCAAGCGTCGGCTCTGCCACCCAAGCTGCAGTATACCATACAGGACCTACCCTTTGATGGTCAGGGCCTTTTTTCCCAAAAGATGGATCCTCGCCTTCAGAGTTTGAAGGACAACTGCGTGATCATGCGTTTGCTGGGAATGCATACGCCGCAAACTCAGAGGCGATCTTTCCGCTCACAACCCCAGCGCCCCTATCCCCCACCTCAGCCAAGACAGGACTTCTCCAGAAGGAGAGGCCGTACTGCCCGGAGACACCAGTCTGGCCCACAAGGGGGTAATAACTCCAGCCCCACCAAACTACCGGCGGGACCGAAGCCAAACTTTTGAAGGTGCGCCCGAGAGCACTGTACCAATTACCTCCCAGGATCCTTTTCAGTTCGCCAACCGCCTTGCCGCATTCTTCCCTGCATGGTCCCAGCTAACATTGGACTGCTGGGTTCTCAGCATGGTGGAGTGTGGCTACCGTCTTCAGTTTATTTCGTCCTCTCCTTCCCACCCCGTCCCTCTTCAGGGACCCCTCTCACGAGCAACTCCTTCTGCAGGAAGTTTCGAGGCTCCTTGCGCTGGGAGCTATAGAGGAGGTTCCAGAGGACCTAAGGGGAAGAGGGTTCTATTCCAGATACTTCCTAATTCCCAAGGCGAAAGGGGGCCTCCGGCCCATCCTGGACCTGCGAGCTCTGAACAAGTTCATCACAAAGTTCAAGTTCCACATGGTATCCCTGGGAAACATTATACCCTCCCTGGATCCCGGAGATTGGTACGCTGCTCTCGACATGAGGGACGCATATTTTCATATCGCGATTTACCCCCCACACAGAAGGTTCCTTCGCTTCGTGATAAATCGTCAACACTACCAATTTGCGATCCTTCCCTTCGGCCTCTCCTCGGCCCCTCGAGTGTTCACAAAGTGTATGGCGGTAGTCGCCGCCTACCTCTGTCGCCGTCGAATCCATGTTTTCCCATATCTCGATAACTGGCTTATTCGAGGGACCTCCGAGGCTCAGGTTACCGCACATGTAAACGTCATCAAGGACCCATTCTCCCATCTAGGTCTGATCCTCAACCTAGACAAATCCATTCTGCTTCCTACGCAGAGAATAGAATTCATCGGGGCCATGCTGGACTCGAATCTTGCAACGGCCAGTCTACCTCCACAGAGGTTCCAAGCTATAGTCTCCTTCATCCAGGGGCTACAAGCCTTCCCAATAACCTCTGTCCGTACCACCCTTGCTCTACTTGGCCACATGGCTGCGTGCACTTTCGTGACGAAGCACGCAAGACTCCGCATGCGCCCTCTCCAGACTTGGCTTGCCTCAGTTATCGTCCGCACAGGGATGCCCTGGACATGATAGTCGCAATCCCACCAAAAGTGCTGGACTCCCTCAACTGGTGGCTGACACCCTCCCTGGTGTGTGCCAGTCGCCCGTTCCACCCACCACAGTCTTCGGTGTCTCTAATGACGGACGCTTCATCCCTGGGCTGGGGTGCACACCTAGGGCACCTTCACACCCAGGGCCTTTGGTCCTTGCAAGAACTGAGTCTGCATATCAATGTCCGCAAACTGAGAGCAGTCCGATTGGCGTGCCAGACCTTCCAACACCATCTACAGGGCCGTTGTGTTGCGATTTTTCACGGACAACACAACGGCCATGTATTTCATAAACAAACAAGGAGGCACATGGTCTTCCCCCCTTTGCCAAGAGGCGATGCGACTGTGGGACTTCTGTATAGCCCACTCGATAGACCTCGTAGCCTCCTTCGTTCCAGGAGTCCAGAACTCTCGCGGATCACCTGAGCAGGTCCTTCCTGTCCCACGAATGGTCCATCCGTCCAGACATCCTTCTTTCTGTATTCCAGAAGTGGGGCTTTCCCCAGATAGACCTATTTGCCTCCAGGGAGAACAGGAAATGCCAGGTGTTCTGCTCCCTTCAGGGCCGCTCCCCAGACTCTCTGTCGGATGCGTTCCTGATCCCCTGGAAAGGACGTCTTCTCTATGCCTTTCCACCCTTTCCCCTAGTCCACAGAGTCCTGTTCAAGCTCCGCAGGGACAGGGACAGGCTGATCCTAATCGCTCCAGCATGGCTGAGGCAGCACTGGTATTCCATGCTGCTCGACCTATCCCTAACGACTCCGATACCACTGCCACTCTGCCCGGATCTTATAACGCAGGACTTCGGCAGGCTTCACCACCCAGACCTGCAATCCCCGCAGCTGACAGCGTGGCTGCTGTCTGGTTGAACCAATCCGAGCTCCGCTGCTCTGCCCAGGTTCAACGGGTCCTTTTGGGAAGCAGAAAACCCTCCATGAGGGCGACATACCTCGCCAAGTGGAAGCGGTTTTCTCTTTGGTGTACACAGCGTTCCCTAGTTCCTGAGGCCGTTTCGGTCCCTATTGTCCTGGACTACTTGTGGTACCTTAAGGAACAAGGCTTGGCACTCTCTTCAATAAGGGTGCATTTAGCCGCAATCTCCACCTTCCATCCGGGGGAGTCGAACTGTTCCACCTTTTCTCACCCGATAGTTTCGAGGTTCCTTAAGGGCTTGGAGCGCCTCTACCCGCCGGTTAAGCCTCCTTCCCCTACCTGGGATCTCAATCTTGTCCTGACTCGGCTCACGGCCCCACCCTTTGAGCCGTTAGCCACTTGCTCGCTGCTGCACCTGTCCTGGAAGATGGCCTGTCTGGTAGCTATCACATTGGCCAGACGGGTTTCGGAGCTCTGTGCTTTAATGGCAGACCCCCCATATACGATCTTCCACAAAGATAAGGTACAGCTACGCCCGCACCTGGCTTTTCTTCCCAAGGTGGTCTCTGCCTTCCATATTAATCAAGATATTTTTCTACTGCTCTTCTTCCTGAAGCCGCACGCATCACGCAGGGACCAAGAGCTTCACACCCTGGATGTCCGCCGAGCCCTCGCCTTTTACATCCAGAGGACAAAACCCTTCAGACGCTCGCCCCAGTTATTTATAGCAGTGGCGGAGCGTATGAAAGGTATGCCTATATCTTCTCAGAGGCTCTCATCATGGGTAACGTCCTGTATCCGGACGTGCTATGACTTGGCCCACGTCCCGATTGGCCGTCTCACCGCCCACTCTACTCGGGCTCAAGCCTCGTTGACCGCCTTCCTGGCGCACATTCCCATCCAGGAGATATGCCGCGCACCTGCCTGGTCGTCAGTGCATACGTTCACATCTCACTATGCGCTCGTTGCACAATCGAGAGACGATGCCGCCTTTGCCTCAGCTATCTTACGTTCCGCAACGTCTCACTCCGACCCCCACCGCCTAGGTAAGGCTTGGGAATCGCCTACTGGAATGGATATGAGCAAGCACTTGAAGAAGAAAAGACGGTTACTCACCTTTGTAACTGTTGTTCTTCGAGATGTGTTGCTCATATCCATTCCACACCCGCCCTCCTTCCCCACCGTCGGAATAGCCAGCAAGAAGGAACTGAGGAGCGGCGGGCCGGCAGGGGTATATAACCAGCGCCATGGTGGCGCCACTCCAGGGGGCGCCCTGCCGGCCCACCGAGTGCTGCTAGGGTAAAAGTCTCCGACGAACGTGCACGCAGCGCGCGCACACCTACTGGAATGGATATGAGCAACACATCTCTAAGAACAACAGTTACAAAGGTGAGTAACCGTCTTTTTTTAGGGCCCATTGAGTTCTATAAAGTATCTTAAAGTGGTTGTAAGTTGGTCATAAATTAGAAGTGATTTAACTAATCAGAGGAAGTAGAGCACCCCAAAAGCTGTAGGTTGGGCACCTCGCTACATAGTTTTTATCCCTTTGTGCTATGCATAAACATTGAGTTGTAGGCTGAAGTGATCTTAATCTGACCCGTGTAAACAATCTATGCACTGAGTAAAATGCACCTCTGTTCAACATTTGAGTCCTCCTTAAACCTTATTCTGAGAGCTTAAATAATGGCTCTCTGAATAAGAATAAATCTGTCCTGGTAGGTACAAAAGAAACAATATGCGTTTTCAGTGACCTGTTTCAACCTATGACTTTGTGAAAGTGCAGCTCAGTGATGCACAGTGTAGGTGAAATCCTGACCCTGTTGGCTTCAGTAGGGCCATCATTTCCACTCTACCTCAACATTGCTTCATAAGACTATAAAACATCATATACACTTCCTTCTAGAAAGCTGTTCTTGGTTTGAGGGCTACAAATGTTGATTAATAATATGCAAAGTATGGAGGGATGATCAACATAGCTGAAGTTAGCAATGCGAGCAAGTTCTGCCAAAAGGTACTAAATATGTGTTTCAAAATGACTGCTAACTTAAAATTGTCATTCCTCTCGATCTGAAAAATCTAGGCAACCACCAATCTATTTACAGATTTACTAGGAGGCATATGGCGTTGCATATGGTAATTCAGTAAATAGTGATGACCTCTGTATCTTTCCAGAAAGAAGGGCATAACAAATGCCAGCTTAATGTGTAGATTGTTTTGTTTACATTTCATTCAGGAAAAGTGTATAGCAGGGGTCTGCAACCTTTCAGAAGTGGTGTGCTGAGTCTTCATTTATTCACTCTAATTTAAGGTTTCTTGTGCCAGTAATACATTTAAACGTTTTTAGAAGATCTCTTTCTCTAAATCTATAATATACAACTAAACTATTGTTGTATGTAAAGTAAATAAGGTTTTTAAAATGTTTAAGAAGCTTCATTTAAAATTAAATTAAAATACAGAGCCCCCCAGAGCAGTGGCCAGGCCCCAGGCAGTGTGAGTGCCACTGAAAATCAGCTCGCGTGCCGCGTTCAGCATGCGTGTCATAGGTTGCCCACCCCTGGTGTAGAGCATGCACTGAAATACTAATGCATTTCACTCAAACTGATATATAACACTTTCAAGTTTAAATATAGTCAAGTCAGATAAACCTGATGGCTGGTACTGGCTCCCCCCCATGCAAATAACGTGCATTTCAGCATTCTGTGTAAACCAATGTGTCCTTCACAAACCAACCTATTTTGAAAATGGAAGAAACTTCTTTATATCCAATTCCTGCATTCAATGGAAGTCTTGCCTGAGTTACTCTTGAGTAACTCATAGCAGGATTTTGGCCTAAATAAACATGTTTCTACAATATGGGACACTTCTGAGGGAAATATTGACCACAACTGTCGTTCTTTTGTTTGAGTGGTAATTCTGCCTCTGAATATCTTTATTGTGTAGTAACAGATTTCCTTCAAACTTGTCACTAAAGTTATTTATTGGAAATAAACTCAAAGTTTAACTCAAACTATACTGTGTAACACACATACATATTCAACTGGCATTTTATAGCTTAATAGTTTGTGTCTCATCTAAAAGACAGTAAATTTGATATCTTCACCACTGGTGATCATTCAAGAGCCTATGACACTTCTTGCATGAGCAGAAGGTTTAGTAACTCAAATTAGGATTTGGTCCCAGCTCCAAAACTAGTTACATCTTGCCTGCCTACATTTCTCCTGCCATTTCAATGGGCTCTGATATTCTTTGCTTTTATTTTAGACTGTTGCACACAGTTAAACAGCTGCTGCCTTGTATCCCAAAGGTATTAGCATTTTGTTGGTTGGTGAAATTAATCCTGTACATACATGGAGCCCAAGCTTGACGCTAATGGAACTGCTTGCTTTAGTAGGCGCTATGCTCACTAGCATTTGGTGGCTATAGCTTCTAGTTCAGTGGTTCCCAAACTTTAACAACCTACGAACCCCTTTCACTAAAATGTCAAGTCTCACGAATCCCCCCTCTTAAAAATGAATATTTCCTGGGATTTTCTCCTTTACCCAACTATAAACTATAAAAGCAGTGATCTTGGAATATAAAATTTGTTTTTCTGACATGCTTATTACACACTATTTATTATTAATTATCATTACAGTATTTTTATTACATTATGAAAATGGCAACACTCTTCCAAGATCTCACATTCATAGTGTATCACTTTGAATAAGCCTGTTATAAGACAAGGCTCCTGTGTTTCATCAAGGAGTATCAGATGTGAAACAGCATGAAGGTATTTAAAAAGCCAACTCAAAGAGTTCCTCCTGCACAAGCATTCAGGTTTTGAGCAGTCTAGGCAAGCAACTGACATTACAACAAAGCTTAAACTTGTTCTTCATAATAATTTTAAAAACAATACTAGCTGCCTATTTAATTTTAAAAACAGAAAAAAAAAATCCACCTCCCTTTCCATTTCCTATAAGGAGTCTTGAAGTTTAAATCTCAGTGTGATAGATAATGCTTGCTTTGATCTGCTTAGCTCTTAGAAGTCTAGGGGCTCTGGGCTGCTGGCCCCGTGCTACCCAGGGTCCCTAGGAACAGCTCTGTCTGCCATTAGGTAATTTTTTTTCCCAAGAACCCCCTGTAATATTTCATGAACCCTCAGTTTGGGAACCACTGTTCTTGCTTATATGGTAGTCTAGGATCCTTTAGGATGGTAGATGCTGTTTTAAAAGTAAACTGTTTATGATTTAAAAATAATTTTAGATTTGTATTAAGCCTTGAAACTGGAGAAAATGGATCCTACATTTCAAGGCTTCCTAGCTTATCTGATGGGCAGCATGCAGATGCTGCAATAGCATGTGCCTTCCAATATGAGACCTGATTATCAGCAGAAAATTGGCTTCTGAAGGGAAGTTTCGTTTGATTAGGTTTCTCTCTTGGGACTGGCTTGATGGTATCTTTCATGTGAAGAGCTAAACATGGCAAACCGTGAAGAGAAGCAAATGAAAGCAAAAGGCAGCTTTGTGTGTCAAAGTATCAAAGTATCAGTTACAGCTAGTGAAAACCTGTATGTGTAGGCTGCCATGGCTAACTTTTAGAATCTGTGGATTGCAGCAGGAGAGTTCGGGAAAGAGTGAGGTCACAAATATTTTATGAAAGTTCTGGCTGTTGTAAGACATTGTATGAAGCCTGCAAGATTTGTATATACTTTCAAGTGTTTATGAACTTCTCTAGTACAATCTGAAGTCTCCTTTTAAATACTGAGGACTTGTCTACGTAGTCCAGCAATGTGCACTAAAAAGGTGTGAATTTTAAAGTTTGCACCAACATGTTGCGCATTAGCTGGTCTGTGTAGACCATTCTGGTGTGCGCTAAAAGTCCCTTAATGGTGTTCGTAGTGTAGCTGAGTGTCAAGAACCAAGCATTGTGCATAATGGTGTATGATCTCATAACATTCCTCCATGTCTAACTTCTAAATATTTAAAGTGTTTCTCTCCCATAGACCATTTTTATAAGGTATTAATCATCCAAACAAAATTTCCCACAGAGTGTATGATCTACAGACTAAGTGGCTAGAGTTGCAAATTTTTAGATGCAGCAGGTCTCTCTGCCAATTGCAGGCTCCTTTCCTTTACACCAAGGGATTGTCTGCATGACGACTTACTGTGCAGCAAGCCAGGATGTAAGTGTACAGTGCACTAGGCTGCCGTGTGCTAAGTTTCCATGTGGACCCTATTACTAAGCAGTAAAATTTCCATAGTGGACTTTTGATGTACTGCCATTTCAAAGAGGGGTAGGTCTGCTGCTATAGCCAAACAGCTGATGCAAGTGGGGGCACTGTAGGCTGCTGCGTTCAAAGCCGCACTACTGCCATGTATCCAAGAGGAAGGTGGGTGGGATGAAGGAGAAGAAAAGGTGAGAGGAAGGAAAATAGTGAGTGAGAGAAGGGAAATTTACCAAAATTGAATCACACACCTCATGCACCCTGTAGGATGTTCAGATAGACCTACCCAATTCTGAAAGGATTCCTGTTTAGTGTGATTTGTTTTTTATATAAATATTCCTCACTGGGAAGGAAGCTGGTGAAGAGTTTATACTCCCAGCAAATGTTACAAAATAGTTCAACATGCATGTGGACCATCTTTGGCTGATTAGATCAAAGCTTTTTCCCCAAGCCATTCTATAATCTCACTTAATCACTGACACAAGGAGATCGATGTAAATGAACAATAACAAAATTCCTCAGAGAGGAATCCCATTGGTTTTAGCAGTGAATCAGTCCCTCAGTTCTGTCTCCCCTATTTCTACACAATTCATGTTGTGCTTGAGTATATTTTCCAAGTGCGAAGAATTCACTAGGATTGGTTCTGTTTCATTTATGCTCTTATTTTTTTCAAATATAAAAAAAGCAGGCTAATTTACATAATTTCTCTTTTTGGGGAGATAGTTTGAATATGCCTGATCTTTTCTGCACTCTTTCAAGTCTTGCTGTAGTAGATGCAATTGACCATATGTATCAGATGAAGTTCAACTAATAATTTATACAGCAGTAATCCCATCCCCCATCACCTGTAATTAATTTCTCCTTGATATACCAGAAAATGTCTCTCTAGTCTCTTCCCAGACAATATTAAGATTTCATACACTGCAGCTTCTGACTAGTGATTATCAGGCTTGCTGTATAATCTAGTTTTGCACCTTCCACTCATTGCTGCTGGTAACTGAAAGACAAATGAAATGGGACAGCTGCTATGTTAAAACTGCCATTTCTGGATTTAAGGCCTTTCAGTGTGCCTGCTTGGAATCTGAACTTCACTGTTTCATATTCAGATGTCCAAATCTCCATTGAAGTCTGGGCACCTTATGTGATTTTTTTTTAACTCCCCTCTTGAATAGTGACATTCCATTGAGTTGTCAACTTTTCCATCATTACCTAATCTAAATCACATAATTCTGTCGAGACACATGAATACTTGAGAGCATCTTATTTGTATCCCCGCTTCAGTTAGCTCTCTGGAACATGTCCTTTTTTTTTTTTTAGCATGTCTGTTTGAAAGTTTTTGTACCTTTCACAAGTCAGTTTTGTTTCTATCATTCACTTCTTGATTCTTCATTTTTCTTTTTCTGTAAATTTAATTTTTCAAAGGTCTGCTGTCTTTGTTTCCAAAGGCTAATGCAAAGTAATAGTTTAATCTCAGTCATTTTCTTTTCCTCTAATTCCTGTCTGTATCTGAACCCTCACAGTTTATTCTTTAGAAGGCCTGACTCTTCAAAGCTACAATATATTTTTGGTTCATAATTTTTTTAAACCTTAAGTTCACTCAGTCTAGAGACTAAAGAGATTTATTACTGCTTTCTATGCATACTAGAATCATTGATATGGTGTAATGGATTGAATACAAGACCTAGGAGTCAAGAGATCTGGATTCTATCCCTAATGCTGCCAGTGATTTTTCGTTATTTGATCTTAGGCAAATCTCTGTGTCTGTTACCTCTTTTTTTTAAAACAGGAGAAATAAGCGCTTTGGCCCAGATTGTCAGAAATATTTATTTCAATGGAAGTTAGGAGCCTAAATATCTTTGAGGATCTTGGACTTTATGTATAATTGTACAGAGGGCTAGCAGAAAGCATATGCACTGCTTTAACCCTATTTTAAGGACTCCTTCCTGAGGGAGAATTTCACTCTATGATCACAGATTTAACAATCTTGTTAAATGTTCCAGTTAAATACAAAGCCTTTCCTTTGGATGACCAACTATTTGTCCTTTGTATTTGTGAAAGTTGTCATTACTTTAATAAGTAAACAATTTGAACGATGCCTGATAGTAAAGAAGTATTACATCAATGACCTAGTCTGTCTAGATTGTGACTGTATATTGAGTATCTCCGTCACAAGCCCTGATGCCATAAGGCCAAGATTTGAGGTACCTGAGCAACCTTCTCTGACATCTACCGTACTCCATCAGACTTCTGGCCAAGTGGGACCCTGTGCCAGGGCCAGCTGGTGTGGATTCATATGTACATCTAATCAGAGCCGATCCTAGATCAAATGGTGCCCCAGGCAAGGAGCATCATTGGCGCCCCTTCCATTTGTTAAACTTTTGAATACCTTATTTTTTTATTGCATTGTAGCCCATTTAATGACTTTGCCTTATTTGCATGCATGATTTATCCTGGTCATATAAGATGATAAATTTGCACGCTGGAATCTAGAAATCTGTATTTATTCTTGTCATAAATAAAATAAAAATTAAATAAAAAGCAAATAAAAATAATCATTTCCTCTAAGCTTATAAAACTTTTTAATTTTAAGAATAACTGAAATATATTAACCTCAAGAAATTGAACTGTGCATCAATATTGAGTGGACCAATATTAAACAGTGTTACAGTAGGTGTGACAGCTTTAGAATATTAACCCTAGTCCTTCAGTTCAAAAGGTCGCTTTTCTCGCCTTTTCCCCTCACAAACTGATGCACAGCATCAGAGAACTCCAAAGACTGGCCAATGGCATTTTCAAGTGATAAAATAGCAAGCCATGTCAATTTTTTTTCATCCGCCATCGTCAATTGAAGATGTTTTAATGACCATGAGCTTTGAAAAACTGAGCTCACCACTCATGACTGTGACCGACGGTGTAAGCAGAATCCTCAAAGCTGTCCACACACCAGAAACCGATTCTATTTTTCCCTTTTGTCACTAACAAAAACCAGCACCCCGAGCCTGGCACCCCACGTGGTCACCTGGGTTGCCTGCATCTAGCTCTGCATCTAACCCACTAAAATCTACCAGGTTTCAGAGTAGCAGCCATGTTAGTCTGTATCCGCAAAAAGAACAGGAGTACTTGTGGCACCTTAGAGACTAACAAATTTATTTCAGCATAAGCTTTTGTGGGCTACTTCTTCGGATGCATAGAATGGAACACACAGACAGGAGATATTTATATATGCAGAGAACATGAAAAGGTGGAAGTATGCATACCAACTGGAAGAGTCCAATCAATTGACATGAGCTATCAGCAGCAGGAGAGAAAAAACCTTTTGAAGTGATAATTGAGATGACCCATAGAAGGTGTGAGGAGAACTTAACATAGGGAAATAGATTCAATTAGTGTAATGACCCAACCATTCCCAGTCTCTCTTTTAAACCTAAGTTAATTGTATCTAATTTGCATATTAATATGAGTTCAGCAGTCTCTCTTTGGAGTTTGTTTTTGAAGTTTTTTTGTTGCAAAATTACTAGCTTCAAGTCTGTCACTGAGTGGTTAGAGAGGTTGAAGTGTTCTCCCATTGTTTTTTTAATATTATGATTCCTGATGTTAGATTTGTGTCTATTTATTCTTTTGCATAGACACTGTCCGGTTTGGCCAATATGCATGGCAGAGGGGCATTGCTGGCACATGATGGCATATATCACGTTGGTAGATGTGCAGGTGAATGAGCCCCTGATGGCGTGGCTGATGTGATTAGGTCCTATGATGGTGTCACTTGAATAGATGTGTGGACAGAGCTGGCATCAGCTTTGTTGCCAGGATAGGTTATTGAGTTAGTGTTTATATTGTGTGGTGTGCAGTTGCTGGTGAGTATTTGCTTCAGGTTGGGAGGCTGTCTGTAAGCGAGGACTGGCCTGTCTCCCAAGATCTGAGAGAGTGAGGGATCATCTTTCAGGATAGGTTGTAGATCTTTGATGATGCACTGGAGAGGTTTTAGTTGGGGGCTTTAGGTGATGGCTATGGCGTTCTGTTATTTTTTTTCTTGGGCCTGTCCTGTAGTAGGTGGCTTTTGGGTACTCTTCTGGCTCTGTCAATCTGTTTTTTCACTTCAGCAGGTGGGTATTGTAGTTTTAAGAATGCTTGATAGAGATCTTGTAGGTGTTTATCTCTGTCTGAGAGGGATTGGAGCAAATTTTAAAATCTACCAGTAACTTTCAGCTACAGCAAATCACCTGGCTGCCAGTTTTGAAGAGCTAAACACCACAGTGAGTAGAAGAGCATAGGTAGGCACACTGCGCATCAGAGAGGCTTTGAAAACCAGTTTCATGACTGGCCAGGCTACAGTGTGACAGGTGTGTGTGTGTGTGTGTGTGTGTGTGTGTGTGTGTGTGTGTTTCTTCTTGATGCAAACCCGCCCCCCTTTGAGTTTTTGTTTTTTTTTAAACTCCCACTCTTCCCCCTTCGATCACAGCTGGCAAAGGAAATAAAGTCACTATTGTTTTGAAACAATTCTTTCTTTCTTATTATTATTATAAAATAATTTTTTATCTTTTTTTTAAAGGGAGATAACTGATAAGGTATCCTGGGTGGGGTGAGGGAGGAGGGGATATGGGAAGGCAAGGCCACATTGCTTATTGTAGCCACACTACAAATCAAAACTGTTTGGCATCTTTGGGCCATCCTCTGGAGTGCAGTGGCTGGGTGACCGGAGCCTCCGCAGCCCGCATTTTTGGGCATCTGGGTGAGGAGGATATGGAACTTGAGGAGGAGGGCAGGTGGTTGTGCAGTGGTGGTCTGTGCACTTGTTGGCTTTCCTGCAGCTCCACCAAACACCTGAGCATGTCCCCTTTCTCCCCCATTAGCCTCACCATTGCATCCTGATTCTTATTGTGCTCACTTTGATTTCCTGGACTCTGCCACTGAATGCCTCCATGCATTCAGCTGTGCCCTATCAGTGCGGGAGGACTGCATGAGCTCGGAAAACACGTCATCGCAAGTGCGTTTTTTTTTCCATCTTCTAGTCTGTGATAACCTCAGGGACGGTGGTGATAAGGGGAGCATAGGAACATTTGCACCTGCAGGGGGATAAAAATGGAGAGTAAAATTTAAGATGATACGTTTCGGAGAACAAATCAAGCAATACACCTCATTCCCGGATCCTGTCCGCATGCTAATCAATGCATAGGGGCAAATGAATCCATGGACTTCAATGAAATTACACTAGGGATGTGTGTGGGCCACTGCAGCATTCATTTCCCCCCATAATATAACTTGGTTTCCACCAACCTCTGTTGTATCAAAATAATGACCACTAGGGTATTTTCTTCTTTGCTGGCCCTCCTTTATAGGCTTTTCTTTAGGTACATTGTAGGCTTTTTTGCATAATGATCAGGAAACCTCAGGGTATCAATCCAACCTTTTTTCCTTCTGTTTGTGGCTAGAAGGGTTACCAACATTATATACTTAGTATTATTACTTTGGACTGTATCTTTATTAGAACACTTTTGGAGGAAGTGCAATAGTCTTAAAGGTTTTTTTCAGTTTGGATAGGCATCCAAAAATTAGCATGCTCAGCTGAACCGTTAAACTCTGAGGGTATGTCTCCATTAGCAATGTTAAAGCATTGTTGCAGCAGCACTTTTATGTGGCTTTGTAGTTGTGGCACCTCCATGAGAGAAGTAGCTGCCAGTGCTGGTGCACTGTCTAGAGTGCCACTTTACAGCGCTGAAACTTCACACCCCTGAGCAAGAAAGTTTCAGCGCTGTAAAGTGGCAGTGTAGAGAGGGCCTAAGCTCATGACACTCTGCTAGTGACTGAAGGTCATATAACTTGAGAATTTAAACAGCAGAAAAGTGAAGCTGAACCACATTTAGTGGAAAAGGGCACTGTAAAAGCTATAAAAGAACTTGGATTTTCAATACAGAGAACTATGGATCCTTGGATTGGAAAAGTAACATCCATTTGGTTTTAGTACCAAATGCTTTCTTCTTAGATATTATTTCAACACAAGGGTCAGTAACTTTTCAGTTACTGAAAACCTCCCTTCCAGTAAGAATTAGATAACAGGGTTGAGATTTCATCATTTTATAGCTTTGTGAACTACATAAATCTGGGCAGACAGCTGCTCACAAAGCCTTTTTTAGTACACTTCACGTGAGTGAACAGGTGTGTGGTGACCTATCCATACATGCAAACACCTGTGCACCTATGCAGTTATGGGGGTTGTATATGCAAAAGGCAGTGCATGCAAATATTCAGACAAAACGGAGGCTAATTGAAAATTTGGCCTAAATTCTTGATTGTCTTTTCCAGAAATAGTTTAAAACCCACTTATCAGAGAGGCTTGTTGCTTCATTTAAATATGCACTAAATGATTTTTTGTATATGTCCATGCATACTTTATATTTTATACCTTTGTACAGAGGATATATGTAAATACCTTAAAACCTCTCTCTGAACAATTAATGTGGAACTGAAACTGTCAGACTTGTTTCCTTTCATATAATATGGCTTGAAAACCACCTTCTGCACACTTTCCTTCAGCAGTTTTTAAATGGATAATTATTTTTAAGATTTAAGGTTGGCTAACCCCTACACTGTAATTTCCTTGACAATGCCACCTACTTGTCTATTGAGACGTGGAATATTAAAGGAAAATGACATTATTTAAAATCTCATGTGGAGGTTGTGCCTTGGTACAATTCTGCATGTACTCAGGTTGGAAGATTGCAGTCATCTGTGGCCAAATTTTTCGTGGCTTTAGATTGTTTATTACTTTGAATTGTTGGGAATCAAGGATTTTTTTTATTCTCTAATCAAAATTGGAAAGCTTTTTATGAAAGCTTCAGATTGTCTGTCATTAGTTTTTCAGACTAATATTTTTGTACTAGATGCAGTTGTAAAGAGAGATTGCCAATGATTCCTTTAAAAGCTCTGTAAATACACCTGAGTTAAAAACGAATGAGGGTTTTCATTGTTTAGAATCTGTCAGTACTTGTAAATAAGCAGAATTCTTCTGTCTAAGTGAGGTAGTACAGCTGCTATTTTCTCACATCATAATTCACCAGCAACTGATCTAGAAATTGTGTTTTGGTTTTGGACTTCAGGAGCTATATTTTGGCAGGCTGAAATATATATTGCAACAAAACCCCATCAGATAAATAAAGGTTAACTAGAATGCTCTGTTTTCTTTTCTTATTCCACTATAAAGTGCTTTGGAAGTCTGAGGGGGGGCAGTTATGCCATACTGCAAATGAGAAATGGTACTGCTTTTGGTAGGTTTATTTTCATAGTGTGTATACATTATAACTGAGTGGGTTTTTTTGCCATTTTTGCTCTTCTAAACCATAACCTTAATTTACTATATGCAGGTAGATCATGTAAGTTGTAGAAGGTATTTAGAAATATACAATCTACATATGGACAATCATTTAAATGTTGAATACTTTTGCATATTCTGGAATACAGTTTTATTTCCATAACTGAGATAACTGAGAAGCTATTATTTGCAGTCGAGGAAAAAAATGTTATCTAGCTAAACTCGTGTAATATTTGGAAATGCCAGATAATTCAAGAGAAGTTAGTCTCAAATGGGTCAAATGTGCTTTGACTCACTCTTATGCTGGATGTTTCATACAGAGAGAGGTTCTATTCTGGAAAACTCTTTATTACATTAAAGAAGCTCTATTCAAAGACAGCTGTATGGCTGTAAAACCAAGAACTCAAAAGATGAGAAATGCCAAAATTACAGCTGATCAGTGCCTCATTCAGTTAACAGGACTGATTGCGTTCTGCAGGTTAATCAGGGCTGCATAGTGGCTGAGGCTGTTTAAGATGCTCATCTGCTGCAGTATTTGAAGGTTGTGTAGTGAATGAGACACAGGCAATTGCAGGAAGAGAAGTGATGAACTTGTGGTTGAGGCAATTGACTCATCCTGGAGAACTGGATTATATCCATGTTGTTAGTTTGCACAAGGTGACTGAGTTAAGAAGCAGCCCTAATTCTAGCGTTTCCTAACCTTTGAGTGCTTGAGTTTGTAAGTACTGTGTTCTTAACCTGGTTTGCTTTTAAAAACATAGGAAATCAGATAAACATCTCACACAAAATTTATCCTGTGGAAACAGATTGACTGACTCCATCTGAGTTGTCAACATGGTTGGAAACTTTAGGTCCACAGCACAGACCTGTCTGTGACACTGGCAGACCAAGTGCCAGCTTATATCACAGTCCCCATATCTCGACTGAACACTGACAAATACATAGTTGAAATCATTCTGGCTCACCTGTGCGTCAGTATTATTAAAATAGGTATTAGAATTAAAAGACTATGTTAAGACTTTGCTGAATGCTTCTGAGTTCTCGCATGCATTAAACCCTCTTAGAGCAGCTGTATCCCGTATTGGATGCTAATATTTCAGTGGTTGTATCCAGTCTCTCTGTAGTGTATAAATCACCAGACAGAAGAGAGACATTAATTACATCAACACCAGATGGACTTTGTGGGACATTAAAGAGGACAAAACATGGTTTTTGTTGTGCTCTCTCTCTTCTTCACCTCAAAGATGAGTCATATAAGTGGATTCCTCCCATCAGCTGAGTTTGCAGCTCAGAATGCATAGCAGGAGGGGGATAAAAAGCCCTAACAAGAAATAACAGATTATCTTTATGCTGATTGGACTTGGGGGGGCACGAGGCGCAAGTGTTTTCTAGGCATAAGCAAGAGATCCTCAGCTGCTTAGTCTGGGTTAGCCCTAAAGGACATATAGAGCTTGCTTATCCTAGGAGTGTCTATTACCTTTTGAAACTTAAGATTGTAACTTATTTGTGTGTGTGTGTATGTGTAAGCGGGGGAATGCTGTTGTGGGGAACTTTCCTGGCTTCTGCACTACCTCGGTGAAGTGGGCTAGCGAAAAGATCTGAGTCCTTGCTCCCACTTCCTTTACCCAGAGGCCTCCCTGCCCTTGAGGACTCCCTTTCCACTCTCCTGTCTGACAGAGTCCTCGTAACTCCAGCAAGGCTGGGCCCAAGATTCCTGCGGGGCTCAACCCCCAACCCTGCTGTGGTCACCCAGGACAGGGGCTAAGGTGTCCTCACTCCGGGGTACTCTCTTTGCACTGCGCACCTCCCTGACCCACTGATCACATCATACAATTTAAAGCAAATACAAGTTATTTAAATAACAATTAATTTTAAAAAAGAATAAGGAAAAATGGGAAAGGTTAAAGGAAAACACATCACCCCACTCTGTAGCAGGGACCATCACAAACAGTGTCTCTGGACATCAGGACACTTCACAGTCTGTTCCTTGTAGGTCCCAGACCTCCTTCTCAGGCCCTGGCTGTGCTGTAGGGATGCTACAGGTCAGACAGTTGCTCTGGTGGTGGCCACACTCTCTCAGGCTCTGGGTGGCAGGACCCTTCTCCCCAGTGTCACCCCTGCTCTATCAGAGTTATGATCCCCCTCCAAGTCTGGCCTGCAGAGCCTCTTGGCTGAGTTGTCTCCCTATGCTGGGCCCAGGGTCCCCCTCGCTCTCCCCAGCTGCTTACCGCACCCAGCTCTGGACTGCTCCAGCCCCAGCTCCACACTGCCTCAGCACGACTGCTGCTGCTGCTCTGCCTTCAGCTCTCTGGACTGCTTCTCTGGCCTCCCTGGCTCCAGTTGCTACAGCTCTGCTCCCAGGGCAGGTCTGCTCTCTCTGGGCTGTGCTCTGGCTTTTTGGGTTGCAGCTCTGCTCCCACCTGCTTAGCTTAGGCCCCTATTCTCACCTTAGCTCGGCCCCACTCTGTCCGACCCAGGCTATTTCAGCTCACATGGAGGACGGGACCCACCCTGGCCTTCTGTCTCTTTGATTATCTGCCCGTCCTGTCAATCAGGGTGACCTGGAGCATTGGCCTCTCGCCATTGTTCCTGGGGACTGTCAGTCTCAGGGTCCTGATTTGCCATCAATCCCTCCCCTTTTAGTGCTGGGAACTAGCAACCAAAACACACCCACTGAATATCAGTAAGGGGATAACAGTCCCCTTACATATGCATATATATCTATCTTTACCTGCTTTAACTTTGTAAATAAATTACATTTCTTTTTCCTATTTAATACATCTTTATATAGTTGTTTATAGGATTGGGTACAAGCATGTCTTTGGTATGAGATCTAGGGTGGACTTGACTTGGGTTAAGTGACTTTGGCACTGAGAGTAATCTGAATATTGCTGTGATTCTTGGTGTAAGGAACCATCTATCACAAAGGAATGCTGATCTGGCTGGCAAGATAGTTTCTTAGGGTACGTTGATCTGTCTCTGACTCAATGATTAGACTGTTATAGTGCCTGAGACGTTTATGCTTGAGAATTGGCTGGTGAAATTTAAGTATAGAATTCACAATCAATTTGGGATTTGTGCTATGGTTCCTAACAGTCTGCCTCGAAGTTAGTATTAATGCCTTTGAGTCACTGCAGGCCACAGATGAAAGTAAGCCAGTCCGGTCTGGTACAGTGTACCGGCAAGAGCCAGTATGTCGTGCCGGACCGCACTAGCTTCTGCGGCACGGATTTAAAGGTATCTGGGCTCCCCACCGCAGCGGGCAGCCCAGAGTCCTTTGAATCCTGCCCACAGCTCGGGCGGCTGGGCTAGGGCTGGATTTAAAGAGCTCTGGGCTGCTGCGGCTGTGGTCAGCCCAGAGCCCTTTAAATCCTCAGTGCAGCTCCAGGTGCCATGGGCGGGATTTAAAGGGCTCTGGGCTGCCACGGCTGCAGTCAGCCCAGAGCCCTTTAACACACACGCCCCCGCCGCAGCTCCAGCAGCCAGGCTGGGGCCAGATTTAGAGGGCTCTGGGCTGCCGTGGCTGCGGGCAGCCCAGAGCCCTTTAAATCCCGCCCCCGGCAGGCAAAGCTGCGGTGGGGATTTAAAAGGTCCGGAGCTCCACGGTGGCAGGAGCCCTGGGCTCTTTAATTTGCCTCTGAGCCCCAGGGGCTCCCAGCCACCTCTGCAGCTGGGAACCCCGGGTTGATTTTAAAGGCCCTGGGGCTCCCAGCCACAGCTGGTGCCCCAAGGCCGTTAAATCTTGAGAGGCCCTGCCTCTTCCAGTTGAGGCCACGCCCCCCTCAGGGCTCCGGCACTACTGGTAAGTCCTGTAAGTTACTTTCACCCCTGCTACAGGCAGAGTTATGCTATCATGTGATGAAGTCATGGGTAGAAGTAGTAAGCATATACATTTCCTAGCTATATACTAGACAGTAGAGAAATGTGAGAAAGGAACACAGAATTCTTGAGTCTTAAGTTCTGGAGGAGATGGTGGTAATAGGGTTAGACCTTTCAACCCTCATCCCCTCAACAGAAGGAGGATTGGACCAAGACTTAAATTCCCATATATTATTTCCTGAAGCCCCCCACATCCTCCCCCAGCATGCTATAAGAACTCCAGGACCCAGCGAGGGAGGGGCAGGCTCCGGGCTTCAACTGCTGGGCTGGTGGGGGGAACTTCTGCTCTGCAAGGAGGCAGGACTCTGGACTTCAGCTATGGGGAGGGGATTCTCAGGGCCTTAGGACCATGGGAAAGGGGTATGCTGGGGCTTGGCGCTTCAGCCCCATTGGGTGCACCAGGGCTCCCTGTGAGTTTGAAAGTATATTTTATCAGAGCTCCATTCCAGACAGCTCTGGTTAAATTTAAGCCTTGGATTGGACTCAATATAAGAGAAGAGGAGGATTGGGAAATATATCCTTAGTTTGACCAGGGGTCACTGTCTTCTTGTCTGTGTTTCTAATTCAGCACTTGCACTAATATCTGATACACTCTGCAATGTGATAATAATTAAAGTTATGAGAGTGAGCTAAATGTCTCATTATATTTGATTTAAACAGTAATGGGGTTATCAGTTTCCTCTGTCCAATAAAAGAATAGCCTGCAACCCAATCCTGAAATATTAAAAGATCAATAGCTCCCAGGGAGAGGAATTGGAAAAAGGCAATTGTACAGTAACCGTTAAGGAGAGAGAAGATTAGCAGTCCAACACTGTCGCCTAACAGGAACTCAGCAGCAAGTAACCATCAAATAAACAGATTATTGGTAGGACCTAACACTGGAGAAATCTTTCTTTGTGAAATCTGAGAACAGCAGAAAGCCACCTGGATTTGGCTTTCATTATATATGTCAAGTATGACCAGGTTTGCCAGTTCTTGTTAATGTCAGCAAGCCTAGGCCAAGTTTCATGCAAACCTGGACTGAACTCTGGTTTCAAGGAAAAACCAGGAGAAATTCTTTTGAGGGTGAAAGAGGGGGAAGGGCAGAGAACAAAGGAGGTAGTTAAAATTTGGCTTGGAGTGAGGGGAATGGAACTTTTATTTATTTATTTAAGCAAAGCCTCTGACATACTGGCTGGGTTGAGTGAGAAGGGGAGGAAGATGGGCGTGGACAAAGTGGGCTTCATAGCAATTCAGAAAGGCAGCACCTGACTTAATGATGGTCTACCTAGAGCTGGCTAGCAGCTGCTAGTGTGGTGAATTTAAATAAGAGTTTTGAGCAGAAAAGGGTGAGGCGCAGGCTCTCTGTGTTATATACTTATTCCTACATTAGTTTATAAGTATTTGCCTTTCCTTCACAGCATAGAAAAGCCATTTACAGAACATACTAGCAGTATATGCTATTACAGACACAAAGTCCCTACTCTAAGGGGCATACAATCCAAGGTCCTAATCAGTGCGCTGTAAGTGGATGCATCTCTGCTGGATAGATCACTGTTGATACAGGAATTTGTCTGTTGAAGCTCATTGCAGGATTAGGGACCTATCCTTCATTTGTGGAAGTAATCCTCTGGGATAACATGCATGGTAAGGGATACTCAAATGAATAAGGGTTGCAGGATCAGGCCCTAATTCATTCTACTAATGTGTTGCACGTGTACAGCTCAAATGCAAAATCAGTACAGTCTGTTGAAATCAGCATTGTAATGCCTATATGTGTTTCATGGAGGGATATGAAAGAGTTCCAGCTGCAGAACAAGTGGTAGGCAATTCTGAGTAGAGGGGGAAACCATGGAAGAATGTAGGGAGCAGAGAGGGAGTCAGGGGAGTAGACGGAGGAGAGGCATGAGGCGTTATAATCACTTACGATTCACTTGTGAGTTATATGCTGCCTTTGCATGGGCTATCGATATCACCGGTCTGGGTGGTAGGGTGGGAAGAGCAGCCTCAATAGAACTGCTACTCTTCCTCCTGGATAGGCTGGCAGGTAAGTCCAAAAACTTGGTTCTACCCCCACCCCACCACTCGCTAGTGTAGTTGAGCCAGCACAGAGGGAAAAGTAATCTGCCCCAGGTATAGGGCTCGTGCTGATTACGGTACTTGCACCCACTTGGAGAAAACAGGGAAAACCAGGGACATGATTGTACCAGACAGTTTGGTCCCTGATCTGCTTCAAAGGCTGCACAACTATGTGCTGCCATTTGCTCAGGGCTTGTGGCAAAGATACAGTTAAGCTCATAATTTTATCTAATACATTTTGACTATTATACAATATTAACAAAATCCTTTAGAAATGTACCTCTGTAAATTATGCAGGAAGCAAACATGTCGTCATGCTCCCTCATCTTGTTCAAATCCTAGATAAAATGCAGATATTAACGAGCCACGAAAAACTGTTATTGTGCATGGCTAATAACTGCTTTATTAATCTCAGGAAAGAAAAATGTTTTGTTCTTGGCTGCAAATAATTTTTTAAAAGGTGGAAAAAAATCCAAGCCACTCAGCGCCTCTAAGGTTATCATGTAAATTTGAGCAGTGTCACATTTTAATACTCTCATTTTACCTTGCAATATTATTTCAGGGTTGTCTTTTATAAGCTGTATCATGCTGGGAACCAGAATCTAAATATATCAGATAACTTAAGGGAAACCTTGCTGATATTATGCCGTCCCTTCAGCGAGCAAGCTTACTGGTGATAACACCCCCAAGCAATTTCTGGTTGCTAGGATTGTTGAGAGAATTTTTATTCCAAGAAATCATCGGAAAGAACATTTAAAAATTTAGGGATTATTTCCAAACCCAGTGAAGTCAGTGGAAAGACTCCCTTTGACTTCAGTGCATTGAATCAGGCCCTTACAATGCCTCATTCTGCAAACTGTTAGATCTTCAAGAGCTCCTTCCAGGCTTAGAATGTCTGGCCACATACATACACAGACACGTCCTGAAAAAAACAATGGTATCAATTTCTGACTGTTGAGGTGCATGGTAGAATTAATAACACATGGCTGACATGATACAGCCTAACAGTAATTTCACAGCTGCTAACGATGCATCATTCATGACAGGCAGTAATAGAGATATGTGCCACGATACCCTGCAACAGCCCCCAGGTCAGTCCCTTAGTGTGAAACCATCCAGGTGTTAGTAATACCTGGAGTGTGTCTCAAAAGCCTTGACTGTAAAAATATGTACCTGTCTTTAGCTGTTCAGCACTTTGCTGTTTTCCTGTTTTTATTAAAAAAAGATGCCAAAATGTGCCAGAGTGATGACAAGACTGTTGCTAAGTTTCCAAGCTTCTTCACTTTGTCATGTAACTTCCATTAAAATCAGTGAGGTTCATGTTGGTAAAACCCAGAAAGCCAAATTTTCAGAAAGCGCCCCGCCCCATGTTAAATTAAATGTTGGCACATATTTGTGCATACAGTGCGTGTGTGCATGTATGTGGAAACGCCGGCTTTTACATGTGTAAATATGTGTGCAGAAAGTTTGAGGGTGCACCTTTGCATACTTACTCAGATAAAACAGTTTAAAAAGTAGCCTATTTTATTTATTATATGTATATTTTATAGGTGAGGAAAAACATATCTGAGTGAAGGGGAGTTGGTGTATTTTTGTCTCATTCTAACGCACAAAAACCCCTTATAATGCTTTTAAACATACTTCAGATTTCTTCTCTTCCATTCTCTTTTGCAGTGTAGCTTGCATGTGAGAGAAACAGCAGATCTTAGCCATTGCTACCACTTTTTGCATGGCTCTGATGGCACAAAAGGCTAGTTGAGCTGGCCTAATCAGCCCACTGAGGATTCCCTTGCTTTTGGGGAATCCTTGATTGTAGTAGAGCCTTTATTTCTGTAGTAGAGCCTTTTGTAATTGGCCTTTATCACCCCTCCCTTCATTGCCCCAATTTAGTTGTGTGGCTGAGGAAGCCAGACATGCTGAAATGCTACTGCTTTCTGGTGATTTTCCCAGCTGGCCTTGCAGCCCCATAAGGGATTGTTCATCTCTGTGCATTAGTTTTCCCCGTTTGTAAATCTGGATAGTAGTGGCCTATATCATAGGAGTGTTTGGTGTAAATAATACTTTTAAAATGTGTGAAGATAACAAGTAGCACTTTTTTACTGTGACATATCATATTTTATCCTCTCACGGTATATTTGACACTGAGCTGAGCAAAAAGCATCAGGGACAATATTTTGCTTTCTTTCTTCCTTTTCTCTCACCTCACATTAAATTTAAAGTGTAGTATTTAAATGTTGGGGCCACAAAGAGAATCAATATAATCTGACCCATATCCGTTTATAAAGAGACTATTTACAACAGAAAGGAATTTAAACCCTATTTACGTTAATTTCCATGTCCATCTTTTGGAGGAAAACATTTCTCTTGAGTATCGTTAGGTGACATCATTTTAAAGCCACTAATGTGATCATAAGCAACTCAAGAGTTGTCACTCTGATCATGATATATAAGAACATGTTATTTTGGGCTCCTCACAGACACTGCAATTAATTTTTTAAAATATATATTCTAGTGCCCTCTAAGGACACTTTAAGGAGAGAGAGAATACTATCTGAAGCTTCATGAGTTCTTGGCTAGAAATGTATATTTTTAACAGAGGCAATTTTTACAGAAGGTTGGCAAGAAAGAGTGGTTTCTGCCTCTTTATGCCTCCAAGTAAGATGAAAGTTGCAATTTAATTTCCTTTGGTAGAGGTGAACGCTGAAACTATTGTGGAGGAGGCTTTCAAAACCAGCATAAGGGCTTGATACTTTTTTTAATGTGCATGTCAGACTCAGATCAGTCTTCTTGGTTTCAGTATGCAGAAGGGGATATGCTACCTCTGACTCCAGCCCAACAAGGAGGCTATACTCTTGTTTAGACACAGCACAGAGAATCTTTAAGCATTAAGTATGTTTGTCACTTGGCAAGTGTAATAAATTAAATCTTGAATTGAGACATGATTGAGCCTTATACACATTTAAGTGCAAATGTTGTTTTCTAATGGTCAAAACACAAGACCTAGATTATGTATTCCTGGTTTTGCCACACACTTTGTTACTGGGGTAATTTGCTTAAATTTTCTGGGGTCTTTTCCCCATCTGCAAAATGGGAATACTACTTTGCAATCTTTTCACGAAAAAGCATTTTAAGTTGAGAGTACTATTATTATATTCCGTATGCCATCCAATAATTTTTTTGCCTATGTTTGTATCCTACTTGTTCTTGAGTTATTGGGAAGGCACAAAATGAGGTGGATTTAGGAGAAGAGAGACACCTTTTTTTAAATGCGATCTGATTATTCTGGTTGCAATCCTAAATATATCCCCTGTTAACTCACTTAACAGGCTCTTCTTTTATTAGCATCACACAGTGGCAGTATTTTGCTGATTTTTATAATGGAGGAGGGGTGTCTATCAATTAGCATATTTATTTCTTTATCAGAAAGGGTGCTGTTGAATGCTGATGTATATCATTTGTACAGTTCATGTATCACTGTAAGTTATTGTGACATATCCAGAGTACAGTACAGACTAATGAGTAGCTGTGTCACTCCTGCCCTCTAACCTGGGGTGCCCTTTACACTGCTTTGCTGCTGTAGCCTCCGGTCTGGATACCTTACAGACAGCCTCCAGCATACAAGTCACTCCGAGCTATGATTGTGTGTTGCAACCAATCAACCACACCTTGGCTCTTACCAGCCTTGGTTATATTGCAGGGTGACCCCAACACATACTCAGTCCTAGATTTTTCCTTAAGGAAATGTATATCCTGTACTACCCAGCCCTCTCCTGTACAGTACAAATGTATATAAAGTCTGTTGTTTGAATCTTAGAAATGATAATCACACATCTTGTTACTCCAAATGGCGTTTCCCAGACACTTTTGATTTAAAGACAATGGATTAGGTAAATCAATAAAACAAGTTTATTAATTACAGAGAGAGAGATTTTAATTGAGTACAAGTAATGAAGCATAAAAGTCAGAAAGGATTATAAGAAAAATAAAGATAAAATGCAGCTGGTGCCTAATTTAACGAACTATGCTAAATTCAAGGCAGTTTTTCTCACTACATGTCTCAGCAGTCTTAGGCCAGGACCCCTTCTCCAGTTCAGTGGCTGCTTTCTCAGTTCCATCTGGTGTAGTGAATAGATGGAAAGAGAGAAAAGAGAAGGGGTTCCGGAGGATGTCTTCCCCTTCTTTTTATAGTCCTGTCTCCACTTTGAGAAGCATTTCCAGCTGGGAACAAGGCAACAGGCAGGCTGTGTGGAAGGGAACTTCCCCTTGCTGTTTCTTTTCTAAGACGTGGATTTTGTGCCCCTGCCCCCTTTCCTTCCAAAGAATGCCCACTTAGCAAGTCATGGTCCATCAACCTTGTTTACACCTGGCTGAGGTGTCAGATTGCCCTTTGTCTCTGAGGAACTGGTTTGGCCACTCACCAGATGTCTTTGGAAAACATACTTTTAGTCATGATCTCAGTTTTATAACTTCACATAACGCTGCTATGTGCATTTTGCCATCATCAACAAATTATGAACTTTTAAATGATATCTCATAAGGCACACTTTGCACAAAGGTTATTACAGTAGCGTGAAGGATGTGGACACGGGTGCGTGCTGTTACAGCTTCTGTTATACTAGCAGTTTAAGTGAAATTCACCACCCAATAATCTGAAGGAAGTGATTCTATATGTCATGTTGGTTGGCTAGAGCTCTGATGGTGAGAGACAAGAATAGAGCTATGACCATTGCAAGTCTTTCATTGCTTCACTGTGTGACTTTTGGATCTGCATGAGTCTACTCATCCATTAAATGGACATGTGTGGGTGGTGATATTTATTTGTATTACAATACGACCTAGGGGCTGAAACCAACCATTGTCCTAGGCACTGTACATATAGATGGTCCCTAGGCTGAATAGTTTATTTTCTGAACTGACAAGGAAAAAAGGGGTGAGTGAAAGAGAACATTCAAACCAAAAAGTAAGAACTGAGGCAAAGAGAGGTTACGTGACTTTGCGAAGATAACATAAAAAGTCTGTGGCAGAGCTGAGAATTCAACTCAAGTTTCTTCTTCTAGTGATTGCTTATGTCAATTCCAAGTAGAGGTGTGTGCGTGCACTGTGTGCACGATTGTCGGATTGTCTCTCACCAAAGAGAGAGATAGGAGGAAAGAGCAGCAGCTTGGAGAATGTGAGCATCGATCCCACTACCTCTCGCATGCTAAGCGAATGCATCCGAAGATGCCCACGAAAGCTTATGCTCAAATAAATTTGTTAGTCTCTAAGGTGCCACAAGTACTCCTGTTCTTTTTGCGGAAACAGAGTAACACGGCTGTTAGTCTGAAACCTAATATTTGAGCTAATTCCCCATGTACCCGCGTACTGGCAGTGGTAGCAATGCTTGTCCGCCAAAGGGATAAGCACACTATGATGCGGCACCATTCCCCAGCCCCGTCTGGGTCCACTCTACCATGGTTTTCTTTGGAGTTGGAGGTGGACTCCTATGCGTGTCGCTGCAGCCAGTACCACTCCTGGCACTGATCCTGTAATGTCCTGGCCCTCTCAGTGGCAGAGGCCCACTCAGTGACCCTTTTGGACATGATGGGCCTATCACCAGGCTCAAGTGTCAGGGTCCGGGGCCATGTCAGTGGCCGTGCACCTCCATCGGCCTCCTCGATTACTCAAGAACCCTTTTGAGGTTGAGATGAACAGACTCAGGCTGACGAATCAACAAGACAGGGCACTGGAACGAGCGCCAGCTCTGTAGCCACTGCAATGCAAGGGGACGACACCCAGGCAGCCCCCTGTGAGCCAGAAAGTCAAGGTGACCCCATGCCACCAAAGAGGTCATCCTCTTCCTCCCCTGATGAGGCAGTGGCAGGGACATCCACCACATTCCCTGCTATGGACCACCTTAGGAGGGTGTCCCAAAACCTTAATTTTCAGGCGGAGGAGGTCACAGAGGACATGGACCCGATGCTGGATATTTTGACCTCTGAAGGGCCATCAAACTCATTAAAACTATCCAAAATACTACCAAGGTATTGTGGCACATTCCTGCCTCTATCCCGCCAACAACCAAGGGGGTAGAGCGGAGATACTTTGTGCTGTCTAAAGGGTACGAGCACCTCTTTACCCACCCCCAGTCTGCCACCCTGGTGGTGGAGGTGGCTAATCATCGAGACCCATGCCTAAATCCAAGGAATCCAACCAGGAAGCTGGACCTCTTTGGTCGAAAAGTATACTCCACCAGGGAGGCTCCAGCTTCAAATAGCTAACCAGCATGCGGTCCTAAGCCACTATGCTTATAATTCCTGGAACACTTTGGCGAAGTTGCAGGAATTGTTCCCAGCAGACTCATGCTCCAAATTTGCAGCAGTGGTACCCTTCCACTCCAATCCTCAGTCCTCTTTATGCTGGACTATTTACTCTACTTAAAGCAATGGGGGCTGGCGGTCTCATCCATTAAGGTGAACCTGGTTGCTATTTCTGCTTTCCACCAAAGTGCCGCAGGGCAGTCAGTATTTGCTAACCGCATAGTAAGACACTTCCTTAAGGGGTTAGACAGACTATACCCACAGGTGTGTCAACTGATCCCCGTGTGGGGCCTCAGCCTCATCCCCTCCAGGCTCATGGAACCCCCCCTTCAAGCCTATAGAAACCTGCTCTTTGCTCTACCTCTATTGCAAGGTGGCTTTCCTAGTCATCATAACTTCAGCCAGAAAGGTGTCTGAGCTCAAAGCATTAACTTCTGAGCCCCCTTGTATAGTTTTCTATAAGGACAAGGTGCAGTTGTGGCCGCACCCAGCCTTTCTCCCCAAAGTAGTTTTGCAGTTCCGTGTGAATCAGGGCATTTTCCTGACAGTATTTTTCTCAAAACCGCATACCATTCAGTACATCTGCAGGGCGGCGACATGGTCGTCTATCCATGCCTTTACAGCACGCTACACCATCACATAGCCGGCTAGGGATGATGCTGCATTTGGAAGAGCAGAGCTTCAGTCTGCAACTTGGTGAACTCTCACCCCTCCTCCGGGGAACTGCTTGGGAGTCAGATACTTGGAATTGACATGAGCAATCACTTGAAGAAAGAACAGTTACCTATGTTTGGTAACTATTGTTCTTCGAGATGTATTGCTCTTGTCCTTTCCAAGACCCACCTACCTCCCCTCTGTTGGCATATCCAGCAAGAAGGAACTGAAGAGGCAGCGGGTTTGCAGGAACCTATATACACGGCCATGAAGGCACTACTCCAGAGGGCTCCACAGCTGACCCGACGGGTACAGGTAGGGGAAAAACCTTCTGACGATTGTGCATGCGGTGTGCACTCACATACTTGAATTGGACATAAGCAACACATCTAGAAGAACAGTTACAAAAGGTAGATAACTGTTTTTTCCTGAGTCCTGGTCCAGTGTCTTAACCATAAAACCTTATGTTCTTCCTAGAGAGTTAGGTCCTGATTCTGGAAATTGTTGGGCCTTGATGGGCAGTTACTTCCATTTGGAACTATAGGTGGGTATAATCCTTTGCAGACTGGGTCTTAAATTAATGCTTGTAAAATTCTTGAAAAAATAGGTTCCATATAAAGGC
Source organism: Gopherus evgoodei (assembly GCF_007399415.2). NCBI lineage: Eukaryota > Metazoa > Chordata > Testudines > Testudinidae > Gopherus > Gopherus evgoodei. The sequence continues at coordinate 10,771,169 of NC_044333.1, read as the reverse complement.
ATATATATAATTATTCTATAATATAATAGTATTCATTATGGTGTTTTTTTATTAACAATGTAATTCTGTGTTTTTTGCCTTAATAAAATAAACAAATATATTTGAGAAACAATGTTAATAACATTCTTCCTCTTGGCAACCATGCCTATTTTTAGCCAAAGAAGTGGAAATTTGTTAAGAGCAAATATAATTTCCTAATCACGAACACTTACATAAGGCATAAGCTGTGCAGAATCCTTTTTTCATCCAGTTTTTTTAATTAGTCATCTGGCCAGGCAGCAGAGACTTTCTTTAATTGAACTTTGATAAAAAGCATTAGTGGGAGCACACCAAAATCATCTTTTTATTTCTTGGGAAGATTACCCAAATCTTATCACCTATTGGAGAAACTTCTCTTAGTCAACAGAACTAATGTATTTCTAGGAAATCTGTGCCTTGTTTGTCATTTTTAGTAGAAAGGCTGCACTGGCTGCTGGGTGTAAAATTAATCCAGATGAACTCTGTCTTAGTCTTAAAGATCTCTTGAGCATTTTCCATATTTGGAAAAAGCCTGTAGAAGGATGCACAAAAGGCATCCTCCTTTCCCTTTCGATCTATTACACAGGCAGCATCAGTTCTGCATGTTTTTAATGGAAGTCCAGGAATTGCCTGGTGGTGGGAGAGCTCAGTTTCTTCTTTTCCCCTCCTTCAGCAACAGTATGTCCTGCCACTCAACCACCTTCTTCTGTAGCTCCTTCCCATTTCAGCCCATTCCTACTTAAAGAAAAGTGTATTTTACTGCAATTACTCCTAGCCCTGGGACTTAAGCTGCCAAGAGAGACACTATGTCCCTAAGGCCTAGTCTACACTGGTGATTGGTGGGGGGGCGGTGTTGATGTAAGATATGCAACTTCAGCTATGGGAATAGCGTAGTTGAAGTTGATGCATCTTATTTCGACTTACTTTCCATCCTCACGGCACGGGATTGACAGTCACGGCTACCCCATCGACTCCGCTTCCGCTGCGCTCCCCGGTGCAGTTCCAGAGTCGATGGGAGCACGTTTGGGGATTGACATATCGCATCTAGATGAGACACAATATATTGGTCCCCGATAGATCGATCGCTACCCATTGATCCAGTGGATAGTCTGGACGTACCCTAGGACTGGCTCTGTTGGCAGGACTATTTTCTTTGTCCTTCCACAGAGAGCCAAACAATGAATGCAGACTTTGTATACCCTTACTCCTCACAGACATTGAATGACTATATCCTAATGTAGTTTTTCCATGTGCCTGCTGCAAAGTTTTTTTTCACATTTATCACAATTCCGAATACGGACTACTTGTAGCTGATTATTCTTCACTCAAAGATGAGCTAACTCAAGAGAACTTGCTGTGAGTGTATTCCTCTCTGGGACTGCTGCACATTAAACCTATAAGTAGATGTACATATCCCATCTTTGCTGTTTGCCTGCCTATGTGATGAGTGAACCTTCAAATGGCCACAGGCTTGGTTCATTGGTATTTCAGATTCTTATCTGAACCATCTGGTCTCCAGAAGCGGGTTGAATGACCATATTGTTTGGGATGTTCCATTTCTCCTGAATTGGTCTCCTTTTCAGAAAGCCCATTTACCCTAATTCATGTTAAGCATAATGGGATTAAAAAAGTTTGGAGGTGACAAGATCTCTCCTTCCATTACTCCTTCAAGATTAGCAGTTCTCCCAGGAAAGTATAGAGTGTTTATTTCCCTGTGGCAAATATTGTCTTTGCCATGTGTTTGAATGAAGTGATTAGATACTGCTTTTAGTGCCTAACTTGGGCATCCAGATATGAAAATTGGGTTATTTGGAACTGAAAATGGCAGTTAATTATCTATCCATGAGGAATTTAGCCTTTTTCTCTCAGTAGTTCTGAAATGCATGAGCACAACAGAGTCTCAGCTCAATGCATTCTCATCAATGCTAGTAGTTACATAACTAAAGCCCAGCACATCAAGCTGAAGGTCTATTATGAAGACAAAGGGTTGTGCCCTTTCCATTGCTAGACAAAATGTATCTTTTTTAGCAAAAAAGGCCATATTTTGTGCAATTTAATGAGTTATTTTGCTAGTAAAACGTACCTATTGTTATACAAGCAATTTTCTTGCAAAGTATGGTGTATTTTAGACTTAAATTCAGCATCATATTATTTTTGTCCTTTCAGGAAACTAAAGCATTCTACTTAACTACTGTTAGCATTATAGATTTTAAGATTCCAGTGCTAGTCTGGATTGAATGGTAACATATTTGGCAGCAGCTCTTATAATATTATTAATTGCATACTTAAGAAAAGTTATCCAGAGAAAAAAATGAGTAAGTAAAATGTAAGTGTTTGCATTTTTACCATCATAGTAGAAAAAAGTGTAGATTTTGCTCCTGGGCTGGGAAATTTTCATTGCAAATTTGCAAATCTGAATGATTATCTCTAAAGTACCTATGACAAAAGAATGCAGGTACAGTAAAAATGATTACAATACTGAACACAGATTTGATTTACGTACAAAATCATGTCCTGAATGAAAGCTTGCATGGCCTAAACCATCAATAAAAAATATTGTGGGGGGGGGAACAGTCCAAATCCTGACTAATTATTAAAAACATTAAAGAGGATTTAACATTGACAGACTCAGGATTAGACACTTGGGAGCACATGGGAGCTCCAGAGGTCAGGCACCCAGAACTGGGAATGTGCGCGCACACACACTCTCTCTCTCTCTTCCCCCTTCTCCCTCCCGCACCCCTGGCGTCTTCTAGGCACTAACAGTCATGTTGGCTCAGTGAAACATCACTTCAGATGGGTTTTGTGGTTGGCTGCACAAAGTACAAGTGAGTACATGACCCGGTCCCTGAAGTGCATTAATTTTAGGAGCCTGTGACGGGGATTTCCATGAGTGATAAATGGCAGACAATTCCTGTTGGCTTCTTAACTAACATACTTGCAAGTGTACACAGTGGGGTAGTTATGGTTTCATTAAGAGAGCCACAGTGCTGCACTGACAAAATGAAAAGGGAAGAAAAATACATGGGTCATCCTAGAGGTGGTGTTACTTTTCCTAGTATTCACAAGAAATCTCATACTTTACATGACTCACCATGTCTCAACCAAAGTAACAAGTAAGAACTTGAAGGGAACAGTCAGACCTATATCTTCCATATTACACTTGCAGACTATTGCTTTCCAACTGTCTGCTGATTTCAGCTGCTAGACTTAGGTTTGGGAAAACATGGTTACATGCATCTATTTGACTATCTGGGGTGTTTATGATCCACATTTTTATATGTTTTTTTAGTGGAATATGTTTGTATGTATTAAAAGCCTGGAATACACTAAAAGCAAAGACTCTTTTTCCCACCAGTCTTTCTCCCACCAGTTGCTTTCAAAAGAATGATCTTTTGTCCTGTGTGAATAACTAAGGGCTTGTCTTCGAGGTGGGGTAATATGTTCTTTGGAGATGTGATTTCTAAAGTGCACTAATGTGTTGTGCATTAATTCGTCTGTGTAGACCCTGGTGGTGTGTGCTAAAGTTCTCTAGGCCTAGTGCATGTTAATATAATGCTGTTTCAAATACCACTATGTTTAAGTGCACCAGCAGGGTCTACTTGCACCAATGAATATACAATATATTAGTGCTCTTGAGAAATCACACCTCTGTAGTTCAGCATTACGCCACTATGTAAACTAGCCCTAACTGTGCGGCATGTCCCTTAGATGAATTAAGCAGCACTTTAGTAATGGATCATAAACTCCTGCCTTGTACTGCTATTTAGCAAATGTCTTCTCAATTTTCTAGCTACTTTTCTGGAACAGGAGAGACCCTGGTAATGCAGAGAAATATCTAGGGCCCTACCAAATTCACGGCCATTAAAAATGTGTCACAGACTGTGAAATGTGGTCTCCCCCTGTGAAATCTGGTCTTTTTGTGTGCTTTTACCCTACATTATACAGATTTCACTGGAGAGATCAGCCTTTCCCAAACTGGGAGTCCTGACCCAAAAGAAAGTTGAAGGAGGGTTGTAAGGTTATTTGAAGAGGGTTGTGGTATTTCCACTCTTAGTTCTGTGCTGCTTTCAGAGCTGGGTGGCTGGAAAGCTGTTGCTCGGGTGCTGAGCTCTGAAGGCAGTGCCCCGCCAGCAGCCATGCAGAAGTAAGCTTGGCAATACCAGGCCACCCTTACTTCTGTGCTGCTGCCTTCAGAGCTGGGCGGCTGGAGAGTGACGGCTGCTGATTTGAGGACCCAGCTCTACAGGCAGCAGCACAGAAGTAAAGGTGGCAATACCATACCATACAATCCTTCCTTTTGCACTGCTGCTGACAGTGGCTCTGCCTTCTGAGCTGGGATCCTTGCCAACAGCTGCCGCTCTCCAGCTACCCAGCTCTGAAGGCAGCAGCACAGAAGGATAGCAGTACCGCAACCCCTGTGCAAAAATCTTGTGACCCCCACCCCCAGTTCCTTTTTGGATCAGGACCCCTACAATTACAGTATGATGAAATTTCAGATTTAAATAGCTGAAATCATGAAATTTATTATTTTTAAAATCCGATGACCATGAAATCGACCAAAATGGACTTTAAATTTGGTAGGGCACTAAGCATATCTCATACCCTGGAGCAGTTATTTCAGCTTATTATTATAAGTTTATTTTTAAAGACTGTTTAACTGAAAAACATTGATAAAGCTTTTCTCTATGTGAACAATTTAACTACAGTAGTTGCATAATATTACTAAATGTTTTTCTTCAGACTTTCATAGAAGTTGACATATATCAGAATCATCTGCAGTGACATTAAATGGGAACTGCATGTGGAATGTATATAGAAAAAGAGGAATCATTAATGTATTAAAGAGGGTGCTTTTTCTTGTAAGCTACAACTCTAAAAGATGCAGTGGTTCAGAAAGGAATTATTTTGGTTTGTCTCCCAGCCTGTAGAAGACTTGAAACTTCAAGGGGATGAAGTATTCAGAAATGTTTCTCCTGAGAAATAAACTGCGTTTTCTAGCACTTAGCTACATGTGTAGAAATATACACACTTTATTTGAGAAGTTCCAGAAGGGAGGGGGGTGGAACAATTTCACCTAGAGTATACAAAGTTCAATGTTGTTGTCTGGCGAACATCCCACTAAAGAACCTGGAAAACATCAGAAGTCTTGTTATTTAGGCTGGAATTTCTTCTGTTACATAACTGTTAATGTATTCGGTATAGTATAGTGCATGCTATGTACCTACTTATCCTGTAAGTTACTCTGTATACTGTAGGGCCCAGATCCACATCCCTTATTTATCATGGATAGATACTGCAGGGTAGTAATCCCATCATACCCAACAGGATTACTAAGCATGAGTAGGGGTTACAGGGGCTGGTTTGTTCAACATCTTTACTAATGATCTGGATCAGGGATAGGCAACCTATGGCACGCGTGCCAAAGGCAGCACGCAAACTGATTTTCAGTGGCACTCACACTGCTTGGGTCCTGGCCACTGGTCCAGGGGGCTCTGCATTTTAATTTAATTTTAAATGAAGCTTCTTAAACATTTAAAAAACCTTATTTACTTTACATACAACAATAGTTTAGGTATATATTATAGACTTATAGAAAGAGACCTTCTAAAAATTTTAGAAGTATTACTGGCACAAGAAACCTTACATTAGAGTGAATAAAGGAAGACTCAGCACACCATTTCTGAAAGGTTGCTGATGCCTGAACTGGATGATGGGATTAAATTGCACCCTCAGCAAGTTCACAGATGACACTAAGATGGGGGGAGAGGTAGATATGCTGGAGGGTAGGGATAGGGTCCAGAGTGTCCTAGACAAATTGGAGGACTGAGCCAAAAGAAATGTGAGGTTCAACAAAGACAAGTGCAGTGTCCTACACTTAGGAAGGAAGAATCCCATGCTACAGGCTGGGGACCAACTGGCTAAGTAGCAGTTCTGCAGAAAAGGACCTGGGGATTACAGTGGATGAGACGCTGGATGAGAGTCAGCAGTGTGCCCTCATTGCTGAGAATGCCAGTTTATTAGTAGGAGCATTGCCAGAAGATCGAGGGAAGTGATTATTCTATTTGACACTGGGGAGGTCACACCTGGAGTATTTTTTCCAGTTTTAGTCCCCCCAACTTCAGAAGGAAGGTGGACAAATTGGAGAGAGTCCAGCAGAGGGCAAGAAAATGATTATGGGGCATGAATTATGAGTAGATACTGTGGGAACTGGACTTATTTAGTCTGCAGAAGAGTGAGGGGGGATTTGGTATCAGCCTTCAACTACCTGAAGTGGGGTTCCAAAGAGGATGGAGCTAGACTGTTCTCAGTGGTACCTGATGACAGAACAATGAGCAATGGTCTCAAGTTGCAGTGGGGGAGATTTAGGTTGGATATTAGGAAACACTATTTCACTAGGAGAGTGGTGAAGCACTGGAATGGGTTACCTAGGGAAGTGGTGGAATCTCCATCCTTAGAGTTTTTTAAGGCCTGGCTTGATAAAGCCCAGGCTGGGATTGAGTTGGTGTTGGTCCTGCTTTGAGCAGGGGGGACTAGATGACCTCCTGAATTCTCTTTCAGCCCTAATCTTCTATGATTCTAATTGGGGCATTAGATATTACTCTAAAGAAGATAGTTATGATGATTCCTCTTGCTTCTGTTAAAGTCAATGGAAATTTTACTACTGACTTTACTGAGAGCAGGATTAGGGCCAATGTGCACATTTCTATCCTTTATAAATGTACGTGGATCTAGAGTGTTATTGCAAGATCTTTTAAATCATTGGGAGTAGAGAGTGCTCAGACATTAATGAGACTTGGAGCATTTTTCAGCATTCTTCCCCCACCCTTCCATTTTTCTCATTTGAGTAGGGTTACCATATTTGAACATTCAAAAAAAGAGGACACTCCATGGAGGGTGTCAGTCCTGCTCACAGTCCACCCCTGCTTCTCCCATGCTCCGCCCCCACTCTGCCCCAGGTCCCGCCCCCTCCTTGCTTGGCCCTGCCACCGCACCACTCCTCACTCCCTGGCTCGCTGCTGGCTTGCTGCATCCCTCCTCAGTCCCCCCACCCACTGGTCGCCACCTCATAGAACATTAGGGTTGGAAGAGACCGCAGCAGGTCATCTAGTCCAACCCCATGCTACTCACCTCCTCGCTCCCCTGTGAGAAACCCCCATGCCCACTCCAAGAACCCCCGCTTGCCACTGGCTCACAGCTTCTTGCCTCCTCACCCCCGCCTGCCTACCTGCTGCTGGCTCCCTTGTCGCTCGCCTCTTCAACTGCTGCTGGCCTTTTCACACACCTCCACACTCACCTACTCACCCCTCACCTACTCAACCCCCGCTGCTCACCATTCACCTTGCCTCGCTTGCCTACTCACCCCTCCTGCCACAGGTCCCTCTGGCTCCTAGGATCAGGGGCAGTCGAAGGATCTCCACGTGCTGCACCCGCCACAAGCGCGAGCTCCATGGCTCCCATTGGCTGGGAAAAGTGCCAATGGAGCTGTCAGAGCCATGGAGCGGGGCTTGCAGGTGCCACAGCTTGCAGAGAGCCCTCTGCCCTGCCCTCCCCACCCTACTCCACCCCCAACCCGACCCAACCCAATTCTAAGAGCCAGAGGGACCTGCTGGGGGGTGAGGTGGGGAGTCCCGGCGGTGCTTACCTGGGGCGGCTCCTGGGAAGCATCCAGCAGGTCCCTTTGGCTCCTTGGGTTGGTGCGGGGCGTGGAGGGCTCTCTGCCCGCTGCTGGTGCCTGCAAGCCCTCCCCGCGCAGCTCTGATTGGGCAGGAGGGAGCCGGTGCAGCATGCAGAAACGCCCTCTGCCTCTGTGCCTAGGGGCCACCCACGCTGCAGGCGCCTGCTGGTGGGCGGGCGCCGGGAGGTGCCCCAGGAAGCGCAGCCAGCCCCAGGACTTTGGACTTGGGGTTACCGTACGTCCGTATTTTCCCAGACGTTTAGATATTTAAAAATTCCTCCCGGATAGCGATTTAAGAACTAAAAAGCCAGACATGTCTGGGAAAATACGGACGTATGGTAACCCTACACTTGAGGTCCAAATCACCTTCCAAACTGCTTAGAGATTAGAGATACAGAGGGGCAGTGGCTACTATTCCAGCCTGTAGGCTGAAGTAATAGCTGCAGAGAGGTTGTGCTCTATCCTCACTGCCTACCCATGGATTTGAGTTGATGGATTTTATTTTTCAACCGCCTACATAGAGGCTGCAGGCCGAGATGAATTTTACTCTGTTATTTAACTAGAGAATGCATTGCTGAAATACTTTAGTATTCACTGTGTACAAGCCAGTTTAAAATATTGATAATTTAATGTTTGTTATAAAAGTGCCTAAAGGCCAACCAAGAATGGGGCTGCTGGTGCAGAGAGTAGGAGACAGTCCCTGCCCTAAAGAGCTTACAATCTAAGTAGACATGACAGACCCGGGTGGGTGAGGAGCAGACCACACCGGCAGAATGAACAGTGGGCTGACCACAAATGTCATGTTAGTGCAGTGATTTTTTTCTTTCTTTCTTGGTGGGTTTAGTTAGGAGGGCATCAGCTAAATGGAAAGAACAGGGAAGGGAAGAGGAGACATTGAAAAGAAGAGGAAGAAAGAGTAAGAGGAGTGATGCAGAGGTGAAGAAACTGTGGGGAAGGAGGAGGGTTGGAGCAAATAGCCAGTCAGCACAAGGTAGAGCATGTCCAGTCAGAACCGTAGAAAGATTTCCAAAGGTCCTTCTTTGGCTACTTGTGCCCCTACTGAGTCCTAGCTGGTTCCTCTTTGCAGCTTTCTCCCAAGCCTGTGTGTGTGGGGAGTGGGGATTGAGGGGAGATACCTCCTGGGTCCTAGTGCCCCCAGAGTTGGAAATAAATACCTTACACCTCTTGGCATTTATTGACCACTAATCATATGTAATTCCTTTAATTAAAGAAAAATCTTATCATCCTCACATTACTATAAAGGTGCTCTGTCTTTGTTCAACCTATACCTCTTGATTGTCTTTTCATACAGCTGTACTGTCATTCTCTTGTACTTAAGTTTCTTCCACTTGCTGTACAAAAGTCCCGCCAGATTTTTCCATTTTTTTAATGAGACATAATAATCTGAACATCTTGAACCATTTTCTGCTTGAATAGGACAGGGAGAGATGATACTCCCTGTTTCTCCACTCTCATTCAGGAGTGTCTTTAATTTTAACCCGTTGAACCATAGTGGCAAAATTCAAAACCTCTTCCCATATACCTTTGGCCCTAGAGCATACCCATTACTGGCAAAATCCTGTTTGTGTAAGTAATGGGATGTGACTAGGGGAGCATTAATTGGCCCAACATATGTGACACAATTTATTTCTCTGCCCGTTTGACAAGGAACCTTTATTTCTTTTGCAACCAATTTGTTGCATTAAGATTTAAAAAGTAGGTTTTTTTTGTTTAAAGTTTCATCTCTATCCACATACATTTCACTGTGGTTTGATACTTAAAAAGTTTAGGCTGGTAAAATACTATATTTTAGGCTTGTTTACTTATTAACTGGAGAAAACTAAGTTTTATTTTGTTTGTGGATCATGAATGAATCATTACATCCCATTTAAATTGGAGAATATGTAAATTTTAAGAGACTGTTTTGAAAAATTGTGCTTATAGAATTATGTATTCAAAAATGCTTATGCAATTTAGATGCCTCATTCTTGTGTAGTTACTACAATTATATTTATATGCCAGATAGTTTTGGTTGCACAGTTGTCAAAGCATACATATAACATATATTGGCTAACGTGCATACCAAATATTGGAACAATATAGTAGTTTAACACTAAGATAAGTTTCTATAGCATGTGTGAGTAATTGATGCAGCGACTTTACCTATCTTCATAAGAAATCTTACATAATGTAAATCTAATTTCAGGTGAAGAAATTTTCAGAGACACTTATACAGAAGCAGCAAGGATTGAATGAAAACTTGAAACAGAAAGAACCAACTATACACGTCCTTTTCCAGGTATATTAATTTTGCTTTTGTAATTGTGCCCTAATTTAAAGTTTGATGATCCAACCTTGGAAACAATGTTAGTTTACTAATGGCATGGTATTTCTTTGTTATAATCATAAAAATACTAGAAGAATTGCACTCTTGCTTTAGTCTTAAGTAAACAAAACAAAAACTGGCTAAGAACATATTCTAGCAAATAATCTGCACATGAACTATATATTAATTTCCATATTCCCTGTCCACCTGGCACTTTGTTCAGTTGATTAATTATTTGTGTTTATGATAAAAGCAGCCAAGAATCCTGTGGCACCTTATAGACTAACAGACGTTTTGGAGCATGAGTTTTCGTGGGTGTATTCACCCACGAAAGCTCATGCTCCAAAACGTCTGTTAGTCTATAAGGTGCCACAGGATTCTTGGCTGCTTTTACAGATCCAGACTAACACAGCTACCCCTCTGATACTTGTGTTTATGATGATATCAACCGAGATCAGAGCCACATTTCTCTAGGCACATACATAGTAAAAGATAGTCACTGCCCCTAAGAGTTTACAAAGGGTGGAAGAAAGTAAATTGTAATCTGGTTTTACAGAGAGGTAAGTGTTTTGCCAGTTAGAGGGGATATACTGTATTTTTTAGAATGAATTAATATATAAGCATGGCTGACTCTTATATTTCAGGTAGTATTGTTTAGTTTCTGTGGTTTGTCATTTTTTGCCTATAAACATAATTTAGAAGCATGGGAAAATAGCACTTTGTGAAACCCATTAACACATATGGCAGGGTGGATTAAGCAGAGGAATGTAGACAGAACCATCAGCAATGCAAACCCAGGAAGTTGAGTGTGTGGTGTACACTCAGAGATGAAGATAGCTCCATGCCCTGCAGAAAGGTGGATGTACGGCCAGGCTTGTTGCTAATGTACCATGACCGAGACCATCACCAAAGTTAGTGATCAGTTCAGTCATATAAGTGGGAACAAGACCTATTGTCTAACTCCCACTTATCCAGTTGGTATCTAAAGCTAGTCAAATTTGAAATTGGTTCCTGTGAAGATTTCAGATGAAACACTTTGACTGGAGAATTTGTTTTGATTTGAGATTTTTGTTTGAAAAATTTTGTTTCAAGTTGAAATTTTCATTTGTCTTCGAAAAATTTTAGTTTTCAGATTTGTGATATTCTCTGTGCCCACTGCCTCTTACTTTTACTTAGATTAAACTACACTGCAGTGATTTTGAAGCATTCAAATGAAACACGCTTTGTGCAGAACAGAGTCAGCCTGTGGCACTCGCCTTCACAGGAGGTCACTGAAACAAACATTGTGGCTGGATTTTTAAATGAGCTATATAATTTTGACCATTAGTAACACTTACAGCTACACAAGCTAAGAGATGAGAGTAACCACATTTCATGATTGAAAGCATGGCATGATTTTTTTATCACTTGAGAATGTGGGGTTAGGAAGGAATTTCTCATGCAGAATTGGGGTTGTTGACATTTAATTTTGGGGTTTTTTGGAGTGGGGGGGAAAGAGGGACAGTCACTTTTCTCTTCAGTATCTGATACTGAACACTAGTGGAAGAAACTGAATGCTGAATTGCTTGCGCCAATAGATCTGTTCTAAGTTCCTTTGGTATAACTGTCACTGTTTATTTGCAATACAATACACAGTGCCTGAATTCTGTGCATACCAAATATATCTTATTAAGTAATGTTTATTTTGTTTATACAATAACGATGATTTTGGCATGCAGTTTATTTATAAAATGGTTTTGCTGCAACTGCCTTGATTGCAGTGAAAATAGTTACAACATTCTCCTCAACCTTTATGGATGAGGACTCAGGCTTTATTGCACATCTATCAAGCTACTACTAAAGGGCACTAACTGTATCATACCAGTAAATAACATCCTCTGTAGATGTTCTCAGAACTCCCAAAGAGGAATTGATTGGGTCATTTTATTGATGACCATTTTCGTGCCTTTATTTGCAGCAAGAGAATAGCTTTGGTGCTGAGGGTCTGCTCCTAAAACATTAGGCCTGCTTGGATGATCATTTTTCAAGTTATTTTACACATAATGATGCGAATATGGTGGATAAAGTTAAAATAGCTCAGCCATCCTCAAAGCCAAACTTTTTAAAATTGCACCTGCAAGTTTTGCTTACATAGGGCTGAATCTAGTTCCTATAGAAGTCACCAGGAAGATTCCTGCTGACTTATATTGTATTTGAACCAGGTCCATAGATTGTTGCAATGAGCAGTAATTCAGGTTTCCCATGTTCAGATGTGGAAAAGCCTATAACAGTTCTAAGGATGGTCTTTGAAAATTTGTCACACTTATTCTGAAAGCTTGACTTCTCCCATGATGGAAGAACTGACACAGCAGTGAAATCAGAGTTTGGAGACTCTTATGCCAGCAATGCCCATGTCCCTACTATGCCAGACGGATGGAGGGTGAATGGTGTATCGCTACAACATACTAATCCCTGGCTGCAGCTTTTGCAGCTAGTGTCTTTCAAAGTAGCTTCAGGATGCCCTAATAACACAGGGGAACAGACTCAACATATAGTGGTCCCAGGTACAGGAGAGTGCAAAGAGTTTTGTGCGCATGCACACACACACACAAAAATATACCTGACCTATTCTGTGTGCACTTCAGCTATGAAAGGATATGGAGAGAAATAGGTATGTATGCCTTATGTTCACTGGAAAACTAAGGAAAACACTTGTAAATCTTTGTGTTTATAACTGTTACTAAACTGTATAAAAGAACGTATTTACTTAAATATTAGTTTTTTAAAAATTGTCCTCTGGTTGAAGAATTTTTAATTTGTTAAAAATATATTTTCCCTTCATTACAAGCCCAATCCTTGAAGGTGCTAAGCACAACTGATGGGAGTTGAGGGTGCTCTGCATGTCACAGGAGACTTGTAGAATTGGGCCCTGCATGTGCAATTCCTATTGATGGCAAAATGCATATACTAAAGAGAAAATGGACAGAAATACAGTCTGAAACATCTGTGTGCCAGTGCTGCACATTGCACTGTATGTCCTGTTGCTACAGGAACAGGCGGAGCCTGGCAGATGGGAAGACAGTATTGAAAAGCTTGATATTTAAACCTTTAAGATAACTGAAAACATCTTTCTCTTCCCCCCCTTCCCCATTTCCCCAACTGGTATTTTAGAACTGCTTTAGGGAATGGAAAAGAGACCGTATTTTTCCAGTCTCGGTACTGGGACAGTTATTTGTTTTTAAATGTAAAAATTTGGAGCATATTCAAGCTGCTTTTGAGCAGGAAGAGGAAAGGAAAGTTCTCATTCTCCAGAACTTCTCTGTTTGGAGACACCCCAAGAGTAAAAGCATACCTTGGGGGTAGGGGGCAAAGGAGGGATAAAGAAAGAAAGGGCTCGCTGGTTGATCCCTGGGAGTGTTTATAAAAGAAACCTGCTTTAGAAGCCGTAATTTATTTGTAGAGAAGAGGCCAAGGAAATCTTTGTTCCCTTCCCCTCGACAAACATGCATGCACATTTTCTAAGACTTGCTATTTGTTTGGGCTTTTTAAGTGTTCAGGTGATTTTCCAGACAGGGATTATGTTTTCCCCTCTGCTTTTACGTAACTTTGAGATTTACATTATTTACTCAGAATACTTACAATATTGACCATTATCTGCAGTTTCTGGTCTGTGTGACTTTAGCAGTCCCAACTGTAGTCTCATGGTGAGGCGCATGCAATAAAAATCTGAAGAGAATAGAAGCCCTAGAAATTTCACAATGTCCGTTGTTTGGAAGGATTTCTTAAGTACAGATGGGTTGAAACCAGAGGATTATCTCTGTTGTTATTTCAAACTTCAGGGAAGTTCATATTCAGATCAAAATTTCTAGTTTGGTGCACAAAAGAGAGTGCCAAGAACTGAAAATTTTATCCAAACACATCTCAGCTTTGGGAACTTCTATAACACAGACCTACTCCCAGTTGTAACATGTCGAAAAATCTTTTTTCTGTTCCCTGCACAATAGCTCTAGCAGTGTGCCAAACGTTCCTCAGCATTCTGCATGAGCACACCCAGAACAGATGCTGTCAGACTAGTTCAGCTAGTGGTCTATAGGTAGAGGGCCACACTATAAAAATTGATACACTTGGCAAAGCGGTTTTTCTTCTATCTCAGTCTTGTGCTTCTAGCTGTAAATAGTTTAACCGTTGCTAGTTGTTAATAGCTGTTAAGTGTTAGTGTCCCAGTGGGGATGTTTCCCTAGGCAGGGCATGCTGCAGTCCCTGGGTTTTAAGCCATGTTTCACATGTAACAGACCTACGTCTGTTAGTGACCCACATGATAGTTGTCTAAGCTGTCTCATGGAATCACCATAAAGAAGCGCTGTCGCATTTGTAAAAACTTTTTGTCCTCTGACTCAGAGGGAGTGCGACATATGTATCAGGGCCGTCCTGAGGCAGGCTGTCTTGTGCCCAGCTTTGAAGCCAGAGCAGCCCAATGAGGCACCTAGTGCTTCTACTTTGGTGTGGAGTGCACCCACAGCACTGGGTTCCTCCCAGCACCAGGGCCAGTGCAACACATTAGGCGACCTAGGCGGTCGCCTAGGGCGCTAGCATTTGAGGGGCGGCATTTCAGGTCCTTGGGCGGCAACCGCGGCAGCCAGATCTTTGGCCACTCTGGTCATCGTCGGCATTTAGGCGGAGAGACCTGACTGGGCAGGGGGCTTCCGCTCATTCAACCCCTGCCGCTAGCAGCAGGGCAGCATAAGGCTGCCCCTGCCTGGACCCTGCTGACTAAGACAGGGACCAAGCAAGCCAGAGTCGTTACCCGTCTCCCCACTGAATGCTCAGCCCCTGTCCCCAGGCCTCCGCTGCCTCCTAGCCAGGTTCTGTCAGGGAGAAGTGGTTCCATCCTGCTCCCAGCTGCCAAGGAGAGTAGCTGAATGTGCCAGGAGGCACAGAGAGAGAAGGACGGAGCCCCCTGTCATGTTTCTGGTTCACTTGGTCCCATCCCTAGCAGCTGGGCCTCAGGGGGTGGGAGGGAGCGGAATGGGAGGAGGCATTGCCTCAGGGGAAGAGGCAGGGCAGAGGTGTCTGGTTTTCAACAATTAGAAAATTGGCAAACCTACCAAAGCAGCTCCTTTAACTTCTTAGTTCTGCTTACTCTCCCCAATGCACAGTTGCTGTCTGAGAGGCAGGCTTCTCCTAGCATGCCTTTCTAGTGTTGGCCCTTTAAATTTGGCAGACAATCAGCTGTGACTCCTAGGGGCCATTCTGTAGTTAGGATATGCTGGCTGTATCTTTATCTCCTTAAGTACCTGTTATGCTTTTCCTTGGCTTTCCCTTTTTTATTGCTGAGGAGGACATGGCATGGGGACAGCTTAGCTCAGGGAAGAAGGTTAGGCTGTTGTTTGTTTCATTAGAATTTGTCATGTACCAGTAAAGCTATATGCCAGGAAGGGGGGTGAGTTTGGATTTAAACTCAAACTCTGTGCTCTGTTGACATGGTCATCCCATTCACATTTGTTACTAGAGGTAGGATTTGCAAACACTCCCTGCACAAAGGAACAGTGGCAGGCAGAACAACAGCTGCAGCAGCAGTAAGCAGAGACTGTATCCCCACACCCACACACAAGGCTTTAATTGCAGTTTATGAAAGAGTAAAAAGCCCAACTTGCAGCTCCACAGGAATTGCAACAAGGCCAAAATTTTGGTGGAATTATTTTTGTGGCAAGGTGTGTGTGTGTGTTTTGGTGGTGGGTTTTTTTTTTAAAGACGATGGCTGCTAGGAAGGTGGTGTGAAATATTATTAGAGGCCTGCTAAACCCAGGTTGTGAGTTCAATCCTTGAGGGGGACATTTGGGGATTGGTCTTGCTTTGAGCAGGGGGTTGGACTAGATGATCTCCTGAGGTCCCTTCCAACCTTAATAATCTATGATTCTATGACTAGATAGAGTGTAGATGATTAAGTCAAAAGTGCAAGATAAATGGGCAGATATGGTGTCCCTAGCCTCTGTCTGCTAGAAGCTGGGAATGGGCGACGGGATGGATCACTTGATCATTACCTGTTCTGTTCATTCCCTCTGGGGCCACTGTCGGAAGATGAGATACTGGGCTAGATGGACTTTTGGTCTGACCCAGTATGGCCATTCTTATGTTCTTAAATCACAGAACATGAGAAGTTACTTATAGATGTATTTTGACTACTTTGCTAAAGCCCTACTTTATGTGATAGACATGCTGGTGAATTCAGGCTTGGTAACTTAACTAGTGGCAACTGTATCATGTCATGGAGAGATTTGGCAAAAGTAGATACACAGGAATCACTTTAGAGTACAATAGACACTTAAAAGTTGCATTTTTTAAAAAAATGGTGTTTAAGAAGCAGAGCAGTATTAACCCAAATGATATTTTACTGGTAAGGGGAAGAGGGAATTAATTTTATAACATTACCTACAAGATTTTTACTCACATGGCTTAAGAATCTGTACTCCCTGCATTTGCAGAGTTCTGTAGTTGTAGACATTAAAAGTACGTGGCTCATTTTTGTTCATCTTAATTGGTAGCTGAGCTTAAAGCATAATAAAATATGACCTTTTTAAATTCGGATGATAGCAAACCTCTTTTATGGAGCTCACCACTTCTCATGCCTAGCTCAGTGACAATGTTTTCTGATTATACCCATTTAATACCCATTATACTCCTTCTGAGTTCCTGTGACTAGAAAGTATGGATTGTTGGTTTCTTGACTCCACTGGCGGTTACATACAAGCCCCAGCTAAAACCCCTCCAACGCATCATCAGGGATCTACAACCCATCCTGGACAATGATCCCACACTTTCAGAGGCCTTGGGTAGCAGGCCAGTCCTTGCCCACAGACAACCTGCCAACCTGAAGCATATTCTCACCAGTAACTGCACACTGCACCATAGTAACTCTAGCTCAGGAACCAATCCATGCAACAAACCTCGATGCCAACTCTGCCCACATATCTACACCAGTGACACCATCACAGGACCTAACCAGATCTGCCACACCATCACCGGTTCATTCACCTGCACGTCCACCAATGTAATATACGCCATCATATGCCAGCAGTGGCGCTCTGCTGTGTACATCAGCCAAACTGGACAGTCTCTACAGAAAAGGATAAATGGACACAAATCAGATATTAGGAATGGCAGTATACAAAAACTTGTAGGAGAACGCTTCAACCTTCCTGGCCGCACAATAGCAGATCTTAAGGTGGCCATCCTGCAGCAAAAAAACTTCAGGACCAGACTTCAAAGTGAAACTGCTGAGCTTCAGTTCATCTGCAAATTTGACACCATCAGCTCAGGATTAAACAAAGACTGTGAATAGTTTGCCAACTACAAAACCAGTTTCTCTTCCCTTGGTTTTCACACCTCAGCTACTAGAACAGGGCCTCATCTTCCCTAATTGAAGTAACCTCATTATCTCTAGCCTGCTTCTTGCTTGCATATATATACCTGCCCCTGGAAATTTCCACTACATGCATCCGACAAAGTGGGTATTCACCCACAAAAGCTCATGCTCCAAAACGTCTGTTAGTCTATAAGGTGCCACAGGACTCTTTGCTGCTTTTACAAACTAACACGGCTACCTCTCTGATACTTGCAGGAAGTGTGTGTAATGTAATGTAGATAAACAGGCAGGGCCACATTGTAGTCAGTAGAAAGATTCCCATTACCTTCAGTGCGCTTTGAATCAGGTCCACAGCCTCCTACCCTAAACCCAGAATACCCCTTTGACTACATGCATGGAGGATCCACAGAGCAGGCTCCTGGCTGCTGTTATAGAGAGTGAAACTTGAAGTAAACACCTGCCATTCTGTTTACTCTCTTATTTCCAAGTTTTCTGACACAGTAACCTGCAGGAAATTGGAACCTGAATGGGACAATTTGAAGAGCTAGAGGGTACTTTGTTTCTTTCATTCCTTTCTATCTTTTAAATTATCCATTCCAGAACTGAGGTATATTCACGGAATATTTTGGTGAACTTCTACAGCATGTGGCTGTAAACTAAAAGTTTGAGCTTCCTGTTAAGTTCCATATCACAGTGCACTAAATATACTGAACCATCAGAAATAGGCGGAACATGCCTTTAAAAAACAATGCTATTCTTAGCAAGTAGCTGAATTATTCTAAAACCCAGTTCAAATTGATCACTCATCCATAACAGTTAAAAATGGATTTATACTAGAGGTCTCTGGTTTTCATCTTTTTTTTTTCCCCTGCATTGGTGCTCACCAGGGATCCTAGTTTTCACTGATCAAAGCCCCAAAGGTCTCCAATTTAAAAAAAAACATAAAAATCTGTGTTTTTCTGCAATGAAAATGAAATGTTGAACTTTAGTTTCCCTAGTCACAATATATATAGGTATCAGTTGATTACAATTTTTAAGCAGGTTTGAAGCCTACCATCAACATGAAATTTCTCCTAGTCAAACTCACTGACAGTCTGAGGAGTGATTTTTTAAGTTTTCAGCATCTTTTCATAAGTTTAATTATGTCTGGAGACTGAAGTGAAATTTGAGACGCATTAAAACACGAACCTCTATGATGCCATTGAGTAACCTCTATATGTTGGAAGCAGTTTCCTGGGGGTATGTTTAGCTATGCAAATTTAAAGCTCATTCAAAAATAAGCCACAAGATGGGGAGGTTACATGCATTGAATAAGTGAGACTAGTAGTTTTAGTAAAATTTAGTTTGTTTATTTTAATTTTTTTCACAACATTTAAAAACTGAAGATTCTCTGTAAAAATGCAAAATCCACATTTTTTTCTGTGGCAGATGGATTTCTAGGATCATTGGTGCTCACCAATGATTTTTGCAGTTGAACACCAGCTGAGATTCAATTTATTAAATTGAGACAGTTTGACAGAGACAGTGCATTTATAAGGATTTATTTGCATGGTTGTAACAATATTCAGATAGGCTCCCACCCAATGCACAAATCAAAAGTAGTATGCTGTATTTGTTCCTGTTTATGCATCATTATCAGTAATCTTAACCAAAAAGGAGTATCAAATTCAGATTAGAGATGATGCATGAGCCAGAATGAATGTAGCTTTACATGTAGATTCCAGGTAGAGTTGGAGTGGGGGAAAAAAAATCTTATTTTAAGCAAATTTGGTATGGAGCTTGAAAAGCTATAAGCATGGTACTCTAAGAAGCCTTCCACCGTCTTCCCCCAACCCTGCTCTAGATTACAACTACTTTATAGTATTCTGTCATATATGCCCTAGGTTGGGACTAAGGAATAGATTTAGTCAGAAAATGAACATCTTTCACATAAAATTTTTACCTCTTTTTGACAGTTTAAAAAGACTATTTTTACTAGCTCTGTAAATTTTTAAAAAGGCAATTGTTTTGAACATTTGTGCTTTGTTTTTTCACCAAAATTTCAATAATTCTGTCTAGCTTTTGTACAGAAAGTCTTAGAGGATCATTATAGCAGTTTGACTAAGGAAGTGTTTGACCCATGCATGACTGACATGTTCAGAAGCTCACAATTGTGACAGCAGACCAGTATATTCCTTAGAATTTATTGTATTGCTTTGTCTGTTTCTTTCTGTCTCAGCTGCTTTCCATCTAAAGTAACTCAGGCAATTTCTGCTGTCAGATATAATGGTGCAAGTCCAGAATATCTCCTTTGATTTAATTGATGTTTCTGGTGGTGTGAATCTGGAGCAAAATTTGTCCTGCTGATTTCCCCTGCCTCCCTAAGTCTTCCTACTTTTGCTCTCTGTTGCTCATTTGTTTTTAAAGACAAGCAGGTCGTGTCTTTCATTGTTTGAATGCAGAAAATCAGTCTGTGGAAAAGAACAGCTCTCTCTACTCTGTTGCGCCTGACCTTTTAGAAGCAGAGGGCCCAATTTCCTGATCCAGACAGCTGAGGAAATATTTCCAATAGAATAAGCAAATGGTTCATTAATAATTCAAATTGCCTGAATTAAGACAGCCAGTCCATTTGTTATTCAGTGTTTGAATTAGTATAATCATATTTCCTTTTATTTCCTGTGCTGCCTTTATTAAATCCTGTCTCATCATTGCATGTGATTAGGTCATGTCATGAAATAACCAAAACAGTTAGCGTGCTTCTTAACAACATGTTATGTTCATTCTGAGAGTGAAGAGTGGACTGAATGGATACAAGTGGAAATTTATATAAACAACTGAAAGGCTTCTAAATAGTTTACAGCCACAAATCACTTTTGCTATAATCCCAAACAGATAGACTCATAGACTCATAGACTCTAGGACTGGAAGGGACCTCGAGAGGTCATCGAGTCCAGTCCCCTGCCCTCATGGCAGGACCAAATACTGTCTAGACCATCCCCGATAGACATTTATCTAACCTACTCTTAAATATCTCCAGCGATGGAGATTCCACAACTTCCCTAGGCAATCTATTCCAGTGTTTGACTACCCTGACAGTTAGGAACTTTTTCCTAATGTCCAGCCTAAATCTCCCTTGCTGCAATTTAAGCCCATTGCTTCTTGTTCTATCATTGGAGGCTAAGGTGAACAAGTTTTCTCCCTCCTCCTGGTGACACCCTTTTAGATACCTGAAAACTGCTATCAGGTCCCCTCTCAGTCTTCTCTTTTCCAAACTAAACAAACCCAATTCCTTCAGCCTTCCTTCATAGGTCATGTTCTCAAGACCTTTAATCATTCTTGTTGCTCTTCTCTGGACCCTCTCCAATTTCTCCACATCTTTCTTGAAATGCGGTGCCCAGAACTGGACACAATACTCCAGTTGAGGCCTAACCAGTGCAGAGTAAAGCGGAAGAATGACTTCTCGTATCTTGTTTACAACACACCTGTTAATGCATCCCAGAATCATGTTTGCTTTTTTTGCAACAGTATCACACTGTTCACTCATATTAAGCTTGTGATCCACTATGACCCCTAGATCTCTTTCTGCCATACTCCTTCCTAGACAGTCTCTTCCCATTCTGTATGTGTGAAACTGATTGTTCCTTCCTAAGTGGAGCACTTTGCATTTATCTTTATTGAACTTCATCCTGTTTACCTCAGACCATTTCTCCAATTTGTCCAGATCGTTTTGAATTTTGACCCTGTCCTCCAGAGCAGTTGCAATCCCTCCCAGTTTGGTATCGTCCGCAAACTTAATAAGCGTACTTTCTATGCCAACATCTAAATCGTTGATGAAGATATTGAACAGAACCGGTCCCAAAACAGACCCCTGCGGAACCCCACTTGTTATACCTTTCCAGCAGGATTGGGAGCCATTAACAACTACTCTCTGAGTACGGTTATCCAGCCAGTTATGCACCCACCTTATAGTAGCCCCATCTAAATTGTACTTTCCTAGCTTATCTATAAGAATATCATGCGAAACTGTATCAAATGCCTTACTAAAGTCTAGGTATATCACATCCACCGCTTCTCCCTTATCCACAAGGCTCGTTATCCTATCAAAGAATGCTATCAGATTAGTTTGACATGATTTGTTCTTTACAAATCCATGCTGGCTATTCCCTATCACCTTACCACCTTCCAAGTGTTTGCAGATGATTTCTTTGATTACCTGCTCCATTATCTTCCCTGGCACAGAAGTTAAACTAACTGGTCTGTAGTTTCCTGGGTTGTTTTTATTTCCCTTTTTATAGATGGGCACTATATTTGCCCCCTTCCAGTCTTCTGGAAT
Source organism: Gopherus evgoodei (assembly GCF_007399415.2). NCBI lineage: Eukaryota > Metazoa > Chordata > Testudines > Testudinidae > Gopherus > Gopherus evgoodei. The sequence goes on along the minus strand of NC_044333.1, from coordinate 10,749,493 downwards.
CTCCCCCGTCTCCCATGATTTCCCAAAGATAATAGCTAGAGGCTCAGATACCTCCTCTATTAACTCCTTGAGTATTCTAGGATGCATTCCATCAGGCCCTGGTGACTTGCAGGCATCTAACTTTTCTAAGTGATTTTTTACTTGCTCTTTTCTTATTTTCTCTTCTAAACCTACCCTCTTCCCATAAGCATTCACTATATTAGACATTCCTTCAGACTTCTCAGTGAAGACCGAAACAAAGAAGTCATTAAGCATCTCTGCCATTTCCAAGTCTCCCGTTACTGTTACCCCCTCCTCATTGAGCAGTGGGCCTACCCTGTCCTTAGTCTTCCTCTTGCTTCTAATGTATTGATAAAAAGTCTTCTTGTTTCCCTTTATTCCCATAGCTAGTTTGAGTTCATTTTGTGCCTTTGCTTTTCTAATCTTGCCTCTGCATTCCTGCGTTATTTGCCTATATTCATCCTTCGTGATCTGACCTAGTTTCCATTTTTTATATGACGCCTTTTTATTTTGTAGGTCACGCAAGATCTCAAGGGTAAGCCAAGGTGGTCTTTTGCCACATTTTCTATCTTTCCTAACCATCGGAATAACTTGCTTTTGGGCCCTTAATAGCGTCCCTTTGAAAAACTGCCAACTTTCCTCAGTTGTTTTTCCCCTCAGTTTTAATTCCCATGGGACCTTGCCTATCAGCTCTCTGAGCTTACCAAAATCCGCCTTCCTGAAATCCATTGTCTCTATTCTGCTGTACTCCCTTCTACCCTTCCTTAGAATTGCAAATTCTATGATTTCATGATCACTTTCACCCAAGCTTCCTTCTACTTCTAAATTCTCAACAAGTTCCTCCCTATTGGTTAAAATCAAGTCTAGAACAGCTTCCCCCCTAGTAGCTTTTTCAACTTTCTGAAATAAAAAGTTGTCTGCAATGCAGTCCAGGAACTTATTGGATAGTCTGTGCCCCGTGGTGTTATTTTCCCAACATATATCTGGATAGTTGAAGTCCCCCATCACCACCAAATCTTGGGCTTTGGATGATTTTGTTAGTTGTTTGAAAAAAGCCTCATCCACCTCTTCCGCCTGATTAGGTGGCCTATAGTAGACTCCCAGCACGACATCACTTGTGTTTTTTACCCCTTTTAGCCTAACCCAGAGACTCTCCACCCTTCCGTCTCCTATGTCCATCTCCACCTCAGTCCAAGGGTGTACATTTTTAATATAGAAGGCAACACCTCCTCCCTTTTTCCCCTGTCTATCCTTCCTGAGCAAACTATACCCATCCACACCAACATTCCAGTCGTGTGTATTATCCCACCAAGTTTCAGTAATGCCAATAATGTCGTAGTTGTATTTATTTATTAGCACTTCCAGTTCTTCCTGCTTATTACCCATACTTCTTGCATTTGTATAAAGGCATCTAAGATACTGGTTTGATCTTGCCTCCCAGCTTTGCCCTGACCCTCCTTCCTCTCTGCCATTATAGCCCTTGCTCCCTCGTGTTTCCAACCCATCTCCCAGGTCTTGTTCCCCACTTACCTGTGGGCTTTGCTCACCTGTCCCCGTCGAACCTAGTTTAAAGCCCTCCTTACTAGGTTAGCCAGTCTGTGCGCAAATAAGGCCTTTCCCCGCTTCGAAAGGTGAACGCCATCTGTTCCTAACAGCAAATTTAGTCTAACTGCAAATTTAGACCAACCTAGAACTTTGGCAGGAGACTTATAAGAGACAACTAGGTGCTGTGGAATGAATTAATATGTGGAGTGCTTCATTCTGAATCAGCACTGAACTCTGGTGGTACTTGGGTACTGCCATGTTTTTAGACAATTTAAGAAACTAACATCCAGGAAATTTGTGGTCGATAGAGATACTGTGCTATTGCATTCTTCAGAAGAATAAGGCTGTTAACTATTATATAATTATATAATTTCTTTCCAGGTAATTGCACTTTCCGTCTCTATAGTATCATATGCATACAAAATTCTTTACTTCCTACCATATGGTATTGTTCAATGTTGTTCTGAGTTCTATTCTGTATACTATTCTACTGAGTTTTTTTTAAATGTACCTATTTCTATAGTATCTGAGCACCTGTTTAAACAGCTGCTGCATTCTGTTTTAAAAATGATTTGGGAGGAGAGATGCTATATACAGGCAAAGGTATTTTTTTTCATAGCTGTAAGACAGATGGTACTGCACGAGGAACGTGAGAATGCAGAACTCAGGTCTGTGTTAAAATACAGATGTTCAGTTCCCAAATAAAATACATCTAGGTTTCCAAATGATATGAAAAACCTATGATGGTCATGATATGGAGAGGAATCAAAACTTTATGCTTCTATTCCGTATTAAAAAGTGCATAGCTGTGTAATGCAATCTTGCATTTCCTCATTGGTTCCAGCCTTTATAAATTAACCATGAGCCACAAACCTAAGACTGATACCCAGAGATTATTGCAAATAAATTGGAGACAGTGTGAACATGCTTGAATCTGAGTAGGTTTTTTAAATGGGTTCTGTAGACTTATAGATCAGCTTATGTTTAAATTTTGCCTACTATACTTGCACTGCTTTTTCCATGAACAAATTTGGATGATGAAGTGTCCCAAAATGCATTTGAAGGTTTTCCATTTGCCGCTAACCTCTGAATGCATACCACTATTTTATTTTTATCAAGACTGAAATATACTGATGGTTTTTGTTTTGTACATGATCATCAGTGTGGGACAGTAGCAACTTTACAAGCCAGGAGAACAATATGCAAGCCACCCTTATAAGAATCCAGATGATGGAAATAAAATTGCACCATGTATTGCTGTAGGATCTAAATATACTAGTCAGTCCTATACTCCACCGTTTTATTCAGGAATGTCTTAAAGCTCTTGTTTTAGAGGCAATTCATTCTTTCCAATGGCAAAACAAAGAAGACCAGAAGGTTACATTCCTCACAATGTAGTAAAAATATAACTTTGGTCATTATCAATGCTATTTCTGCCTGTCATGCAGTTATTAGGCATGAGTGGAGTAGTATATGTAACCGGGCTTCCATTCTCAGAATAAAGTGAGCAGTTTAGTATTATTCAGCTTCAAACCGTGAAATATTTTAACCTAACATCCACCTGTTCCCCAGTGATTTGGCAAAAATGTTCTGAACACTCATAGGAGGAGAGGGTAGGGAGGGTTGACTTCCATTGGTGGGATGACATTAATCTAGAGCAGTTATGAAACAAAACAGTCTCAGGGATCACAGGGTAAACATGAGGGTTGAGAAGTGTAGGATGATTACTTGAAATCAGCAAATTTACACAAATTAATTCAACTCTTTACCTTAGTGTTTGACAGCAAAGGTGTCCTGGGAAAGAATGCCTAGGATTTAATTTGTTCTGCTGCCAAAAATAGAAATAGTGTGTGGGTAACCAATAAAAGGAAATAAACAGAACACTTCTGAAATAGATGTGATTTAAAAACTAGAGAAAAATCTCTTTGCATTAATTTGAGGAATGAATGACTCTTTGAAAAACCAAATTACAATATAAGAAATAGATCCGGCAGTACAGATAATTCAGTGTGTGGGGGGAGGGAATCCATAAACCATCAAGCTAAATTCTACCTACATTTCTGCAAGCAGAGGGATGGTCCCTAGTTGTACTGCAATAATGCATCATTATATAGTTGCCCGGGGTATAGTTTCAATTGATGCATTTTCTAACTACTGTAGAAATGCCAGGATATTATAAAAGCATCTCAAACGGTTTGATTGAAAAGGTAATGCATTATGTTAAAGATCAGTAAAGTCATTAGATACTGTAGTAGTTATTCTTAGGACCAATACAGTGATGTTTAATTTCAAGGTGTTTTTATAAGTGTTAATTAGTTAATCTTCACAACAGCTGTCAGGTACTATAGGTAAACAGAACTGGGTCAAGATTATCTGTGATGTAGGTTTACAAATGGGGAAAACAGAGCAGTGATGGGAAATAGGTAAATAGTGTTAGAGATGGAATTATAATCCAGTGATCCTGGTTCCCAATCCTTTTTCTCTTCTCTGATATGCAAAGACATGCTTAATTACACTGCAGGTCATGTTTCCAGATGAATATTTGGGAGATAGCTTGAAGAACGACTCCTTTGTCCTTCTTTAAAGCCGTTAAAACAACAACAATTTGCATATTAACTGTCTCACTATGTATGAAACCGAATCTTAATGTGGTTATTCTAAAATAACTTTGGGGCAAATTCTGCTCTGTTTGAAAACAACCTAAGTCACTTAACTTTAAATAAACTGGTTTTAAAACAAAGAAATAGTAGGTTTCTAGGAATTAAATGGATTAAATTCTGATCTCTGTCACACTTCTGCATTTCCACTAAAGTTACTGGATTTGAGTGGGAACAAGAGTAGAATTTGGCCCATTTCTCTTTCTTTTCGGGTTTGGGGCCCTTTTAGTTGTGTAGGAATCGAGACCCATTTAGTCTTAATACATGACATGCTAATCCTTCTGAAAGATTTCTATTTCATTTAAGTGTGAACCATTTAAATTCCAAATGGAAGATTATAAACCCACCCTTTCTGACTTACATTTTTAACTTCCCTGACCTTCTAAAAATATTCTGTTGTTATTAAGCTACCATAGCTACAGAAGCCAAGATCTTTCCTCTGGTACTGAATTGCTTTCATTATCCTTATTTTAATTACATTGATCTGGTTTCTACATACTTGTCATTCAAATTTTGCTTTTCAATTGGAGAATGACAAAGGAAAAACTTTTGTCTGCTATATATGCTGTGTAAGGATAGATGTCTTGCTTAGTTTAGTACTCAAAGTCGTGACCTTTGAGTTCAGTATTCATTTTTATGGGGTTCACAAATAATCTTTATCACCAAAAATAGCATCACACACCTGTTACCAAACAACTATCAAAGAAATAAAATGTTGGTCTACAGTAGGACCTTCCTGTAGGTCCCACAGTGTGTTTTATATTGTCTGATGACAGTTGTAATCTACTTGGGGGTTAGGTCTATATCTTTCATCTGTGTGATGCCTTCTTCTATATCAGCCCTCAGGCATGAAACAATTTTCCAGACTCACTCATAAAATTACTACCCTGTCCGTCTTCAAATCCCTTCACATGTGGGAAAGTGCCACCTAATAACAGCCAGCCAGGATTACTGATAATAGTAGTATTTCTTGTTTGTTTATATCTTAAAACTAAAAAACCCAGCAGCACAGCTGATTTTGAGTAAAAATGAGGTTACTGTGTACACAGGGCTAGTACTTCAAGTTACTGAGCACTGTGGCCCTAATCTAGCAAAGCACATACTTAAACACATGGATAGTCCCCTTGGGATCATACATATTGAATCCATATGATTGGAATGAATGGGACTACTTATGTTTAAAGTTTAATATGTGGTTTGCTGGATGGGGATCAGACCCTTTAGTACCTCATAGGACTGAGTCTGTAGTTTATAATACATTTATCATGGTTACCCTCTACTGAAGATAACAGAATAGAATACAAAATACATTAGACTAAGTTGTACAAGATGATATTTGGACTACTATAAAACTCCGATATTTTCATTTCACTAATGAAGTTCCTTCTCTAAATTTAAATTTCACACTAAAAATATACATCCGAAGTGTGTGAGCAAAACTCAGCTAGGAGTACATTTAAAAACATTGGGAAAATTGTGCATTCAGTTACACAGTACAATCCTTGTGATTTTCATAGACTTTCATGGGTATAACAGAAGAATTTATCTCAGACCCTTCTGTTGTTGCCAAAATCCTGAAAACTGTGGATATACTTAGAAAACAGATATATTTAGAGCAAATTAAATAGTCACTTTGCCGATAAATTAGTGGGCAGAACCATTAGGGGCCAAATCTTTTACCAGTTAAACAGGAGTAAAGCCATTGGGCCCAGTGCTCAGGCCTGGCTGACATGTGTCTGATCTTATGTGATATAGCCCTCAAAGCAATTTAGAGTAACCAGGGTTTGCCAGCCTCTTGACAGTTTCCGGCACTTTCTACACCAGGGGGTGTGAAAATCAGTGGTATAGAGCCAACTGTTCCTGCTCTCTGGCACTGAAGGATTTTCAGACACACTAGGGGACTCTGGTCACTTTTGTCAGGTTCAGACTATCTTCAGGCCTGGGGGTGGGAGTGTCTAGGGAGGTGGAGGAGCTTCCCTTGGCAATGGGAAGAGAGGGAGAGGAGAGACAGTCTTGGGGGCTCCTTTAGACAACTGAGAAATATATTCTCCTTTGAAAAATGTGATGCAATAAACCCATTTGAGACAATGGTCATGTATTTCACAATCTGCCATGTAAGGTGCATGTGTCAGAAAGGAAAAGGGAGATAACCAAGGATCTTTTTTTCACTCACATTACCTGTTTCTTAGCACATTACTAACTTCTCTTTTCATATGGTTTCTCTGTACTGAACTGTTACGCTCTTACCTTGCAGACCTACAGCAGATGCTGCATGTAAGGCAATATAACCCAGTTGGCTGTTACACAGTTTAAGCCATGAGGTGTTTTTATTAATCCGGTGACCCTCAGTGTGTTGGTTCTTATGTGGGACATGGCAGCTTCAGCACTCCCACTCTCCCTCCCTAACTGTGATATGGTAATTGCTGTTAGACTTAATCAGATAAACAGCTGTCTTGGGGTGGTAGAGAAGATCGGTGAAGCCCCCTATAGGTAACTATGTTCAGATTGACTAAAAGGCTTTGATATCAGAATTCTCTCCAGCTACAGTGTCAGACAGAATAACAAGCAACCATGTATGATTTTTTCCAGACTAATCTGTCCATCTTCATCTAAGTTTTGTTTGAATTGCTCTACAATCTGTGGCAAGTTGTGCTTGTGTGGGTCCCTCCTGCCGGGTTAGCTACAGCTTTAAATAAACCACCTCCACCCATACCAACCAGTGCTATCAATCAGCATTTACCTGATCCTGAAGCTAACAGAAAACACTCTTATGGCTGTTAATCGGAGGGAGGGGGAGCCATAGAACCTGCAGTTACCATGGCAACACTGTTTCCTGGGGTGTAACCAAGCAGAGATGAATGCTGTGAAATTAAGCTCTGCTAGTCGGTAGGGGGGTACCTTTCCATGGGATGGGGTGAGGAGTTTGTTACACTAAATCCCCATGTAGATTATATACTGCAACTGGCGTATTAGTGTTCTACATTAATTCTGTCTTTCTGTCATTCTCTGCACCCCACTCACATGGTTCAGTGGCTTATCGCCATATAGTGTGAGGGAGCTCTGCATCTTAAGGCACAGGACAGAGAAATCCATCTTCCATGTAAGATATTACAAAATGTATGTGTAAGAAAGGGGAGAGTGAATTCTGACTCTAATCTTATCCGCAGCCCAGTCATCCTGACAAGCAGTCAAGTACTTGAAGCCAGCTGTTCCTGCTCTGTGCCACTACTCTACAGTCAGAGCTTCACAAAAAAAATAAGTTTGACCCATCCATGGGCTAGATTAGACCTGTAAGGCACATCCCAGAGTGAGATAAAGTGCAGAGCTCCTCTGTGCAGGGCAGTATCAGGAAAGCAGAATTCCTCTCTGGGCACCCTCCAAAAGTCCAACATGCCAGGTATGCACATCCAATACTAAACACTCGGGGCACGGCCTGCTTCCTGTTGCACACTGTTTCTTCTTTGCAGCCAGCATAAAGAAGGGGTGGGATAATTGCATGGCTTTCTCCTTGCTCGCTTTGGGTGCTTTATACTCCCGAGGGGTATACCCAGCACAACATTCTGCTCTTTACTGAGCTTAGGGACTGCATTTCTTTGTGACAGTTAAGCAGACACTGCAGGGGGTAGGGAGGCCTCCTTTTTCCTTTCCCAGTATCATACTCTTGCGTGAGGCGGGGCAGAATCTGATTCAGAATAAGATAGGGTGACCAGATAGCAAGTGTGAAAAATCAGGACAGTGGGTGGGGGGTAATAGAAGCCTATATAGGAAAAAGCCCCAAATATCGGGACTGTCCCTATAAAATCGGGACATCTGCTCACCCTGAATAAGAGGCTAGTTACTAATGAGTAGAGCTTGTACAAGTAATGGTGATTTTTATGGCCGTCATATACACTAATTGTAACTATACATTTTAAGTGTCTTTGGGGGATATGGGAAGGGGAGAGGGAGGAGTTGGGGAGAGAGAGGATACGTGTTAAATTCAGATATAATCATTTATACTTACTATATATGCCAGGTTTGTTTACTTGAACTTTCCTGGAAAAAACAGAGACTGGTTATGTACGTGGAAATTCTGTGTGTGTTTTTGCTAATGCTTTTTCAATCATTCTAGAAATTGCATTGTTTAGTGTAAAACCTTGGTTGGAAGACATCCATGAAGACTGAACACTTTATAAAGCCCAGGCAGCTGCAAAACTTACTAGTCTTTGTTAGATTAAGTAGAAGTGTCTTTGACAAAATAACAGCTAATTAAAAACCTCTAAATTACAATAGTTTTACCTCTGTTACACTGCTTGTACTTCAGTGCTGTAAAACAATGGAGTAGAATGAATACTAAATACATTTAAATAATGTCCTTCATGAGATTTTTTTTCTGGAACATGACATTCAAATGCCATTCAGTCCAGCAACAAAGAAGAGTGTCTTTAATTTACATTTAAAAGTAAAAATGCAGCCAACTTGTCAAATCCAAGCTAAAAGCTAATTAAACAAATTTTCGAGTTTACTGTAGATACTAGGAACATAAGAATGGCCATATTGGGTCAGACCAAAGGTCCATCTAGTTCAGTCTCCTGTCTTCTGACAGTGGCCAATGACATGTGTCCCAGAGGGAATGAACAGAAAAGGTAATCATCAAGTGATCCATCCCCTGTTGCCCATTCCCAGCTTCTGGCAAACATCCAGCTGTCCATCCTGGTTAATAGCCATTGATGGACCTATCCTCCATGAATGTACAGTGTATCTAGTTCTTTTTTGAACTGTTATAATCTTGGCATCACAACATCCTTTGGCAAGGAGCTCCACAGGTTTGTGTAAAAAAAACCAAAAAAAAACCAAAAAAAAAACACCCAACTTCCTTTTGTTTGTTTTAAACCTGCTGCCTATTAAGAATTTAAAGGACTTATTGAACCTAAACATGGAACAAATCAAAGAGCGGGTTTGCCACTCGACATACATCACTGTCTAGAAAGTTAAGATGGCTAAAGCTCTGGAACATGGATTAGACCGACTGGAGGCAGTTGAGTATATTGTAGCGATAAGAATTTAAAGATGACTTTACTATCACACAGAGAATTATTATAAATAATAATCTAGTAAAAAATTATAAAGGAGAGCAGCTCCATTGTCAAGTCTTTCTTGTTAGACACTGGTTTTGCCTGGATGAATCATTTTAGATGTGGCAGAAGGAAGTCTTTCATATTCCAGAGAGAACCTTCAAAAGGTAAACCTAATTCCTAGGTACTTTCTCAGTAAGGCAAATCCAGTTCCTAGGTATTTTCTCAGTAAGGCTGAGAAGGGGGAATAGATATTTAAATTCTGTATTAACAATGTAATCTGTTACACAGTGACTCCCAGTTAGAATTTCTATATATACATACATGGAGATGGTATACGAGTGATAAACCAGAAAGCCATGAGATAAATTTATTTATCATGCACTTTTGACTGCGTCACCTGCCCTAAACCCACTAAAGTATTTCCCCGTGACCTATTTTAATATATGAAGACCCTTATCTGCCAGTGTTTTTTGTTGTTGTTTTGTTTTAGTCAGCCTCCAAAATGTTTGCTTCAAATGTTTGTACCCCAAAAATATGAAAATACCCCAGAATCAGAAGTAGCTCAGGCCAAGGATTGGCAATTAGAGTTGAGCTAATGTTTGGTTTGGTTTGGTTTGGTGGCCTAACCAAAAAGGATGGTGGGGGGAGGGAGTAGATTCCTTTTGAATTGAAACTGATTTGTTTTGGGTTTTCTCAACAAAATAAAAAAAAAAACCACCCAAAATTAGTTCAGGTCAAACAAAGCATTTTGCGTGTTGGTTCCTTGATATTTAATTTCATAAATATAACTTTGATTTTTGCTTTCAAGGTGGTTTGTATGTATGTTTTTAGTTATTTCCCAAAAGTGTGTGCAAAATTCACAAACAGTTCCAATGCCCTGAAAGAAGCATTTTTCAGAGAATTTACAATTTTCCAAAAATACTTCACTGAGCTCTGAATGCTAGGCCTGTGACAGGTTTTCTAGACCCAAAGTGTCATGATTTCAAAGTTCAATATCTTGTGACCCTAGAAGGGTAGAAATAGGAACTTTATACCATTAGGTTGTAGAGATGTACCCTTTTCCAACAGGAGCCAGCACTCTCGTCTAGCCCTGGAAGGGTCTGAGATGTTGAACTTTATATTAGCTTTTTATACATAATAATGTGATATCTGGTGTCATTTTTAGAGGATTAAAAATGTCATATTTTTCTCCATATGTGATCCCTGCACAGCTGGAGTCTTTGTTAAGTCTGGTGTCTTAGTTACCAACAGATGGATACAAAATTTGTCCCAAGTTAAAAAATAAAATAAAATAAAATAAATTAAAAACTATTTTAGGAAAATTTTATTTAAAATGTGGGATACACAGAATACATGAGGATGTGGTATGATATGCAAGTATGACTGGTGATAACTCACCTATGGCTTTGCTGTTTGAGAATCATGCTCCCAAGCCAGACTCACAAATAAAATCTTCATATTACATCATCAAGATTGGATGAGCATAACTCTTAGAATCAGATTTCTAAGGCAAAGCTTGATCAATTTATCTTTTTTCCTAGATACTTTGAGCGTACATCTTATCTAAGTTTTGAACTTGTGGAGCTCATTATAAATGTTTGATATACTATGGGCACCAGGGAGTGTATAATGATCACCCATAATAGACTTCTTACTGTTAGCATTTACCATTATGAAAATGTCAATGACTCAACAGCATTGTGGCACAGTTATCCTTGAGAGACAAAAAGTTGTAAGTTCTAATCTTATTGCTGTCTTAGAATCCCTCTATTGTCATAGGGCTGATCTACACTAAGGAGGAAAATCGATCTTAGATACGCAACTTCAGCTACGTGAATAACATAGCTGAAGTCGAAGTATCTAAGATCAAATTACTCACTGTCCTCACGGCGCGGGATCGATGTCCGTGGCTCCCCCTGTCGATTCCGCAACTCCATTCGGGTTGGTCGAGTTAACGGAATTGATATAAGCGCGTTCGGGGATTGATATATCACATCTAGATGAGACACAATATATCGATCCCCGAGCAATCGATTGCTACCCGCCGATACGGCGGGTAGTGAAGACGTACCCATAGACAGCTCATATTCTCCAAGAGCTAAATATTATTAGCAGGCCAAATACTGTAGTCAATACTAAGATGAAACTGTCATTGAAAGCAATGGAATGACAATAGATTAATAGTTTTCAAGGCCAGGAGGAACCATTGTGATTATCTGCTTTGACCTTATATATAACATAGGCCAAAGAACTTGCCTGAAATAATTCCTAAAGTAGATGGTTTAGAAAACGTCCAATCTTGATTTTAAAATTGTCAGTGATAGAGAATACACTGCGACCCTGAGTAAATTGTTCCAGTGGTTGATTACTCTCACCGTTAAAACTTTTCACATCCTTTTCTATCTGAATTTGTCTAGCTTTAACTTCTAACCATTGGATAATGTTACACCTTTATCTGCTAGGCTGAAGAACCATTATTAAATATTTCTTCCTGATGTAGATACTTATGGACTGTAATAAAGTCACCCTTTAACTGACTCATTGTTGAGATAAATAGATTGAACTCTTGTAAATCATATTTTCTAATCCTTTAATCATTTTCGTGGCTCTTCTCTAACCTCTCTCCAATTTATCTACATCCTTCTTGAATTGTGGGCACCAGAATTGGACACAGTATTCCAGTGCCTCTCTACTCTACCTTGTTTGTGCATCCCAAGATTGTATTGTCTCTTTTCACCATAGCATTACACTGGGAGTTGATGATCAGCTGGTTATCCACGGTGACCTCCCCAAATCTTTTTTTTTTTTTTTAGGAGGGGGGTCATAGTCAGAGTCACTGCTTCTCAGGATAGAGTCTCCCACCCTGTTAGTATGACCTATATTCTTTGTTCCTAGATGTGCACATGGACAGGGTAGCCATATTAAAACAGACATTGTTTACTTGCATCTAGTTTACCAAGCAATCCAGATCACTCTGAATCAATGAACTCCTCCAATTTTCGTGTGCTCTGCAAACTTTATCAGTAATAAGTTTTTCTTTCAGATCACTGATAACTCTGAGGGATCCCACTGGAAACAAAATCTGACAATATTTTATTGTAGACCTGCTAGTGCTACATAATACTCATAGTCTGCCACCCTTATTGACATTTATGACGTTACTGTGAACATGCTGTATTTTTTTAAAGTCTCTTGTTCTTGCTGTCAAATAGACAAAGTAGGGAAATAAATTAAGTAATAACATTTAAAAAAACTTATAAATTCACACCCTATGAAGTGGGGTGTGCCTGGCCAAGCAAGAGCTAGATAGTATGGAAAACAGTTGACATGGGGCATAACAGCAAGGTTAAGGCAACATACAATATATATGTCTATTCATCGAGATTAAACATTAAAAATTTCATCCTCTAAGCAGTAATAAGCAGGTCTGTGGCTAACACAAAGCCTTTAATCCTGAACTAGCACAAACCAAAGCTAAAGTCACTTTAATCTTACACCATGCATTGTTCAGGCAGAACAGATGAAAACCTGATTTAAGAGGTAGCTCTATTCTCTCCATCTGCCTCCTACTAAACAGGAAATGAACTTTGTATTCTGATGTGTAAGCAAAGCTCTGCGCCGAATTAAAACGCATCAGATTGCCTGAATGCGGAAATTAACCACCTGATTGAAAGTGCACCTTATACATATTAACTCTGACTGCATTCTAAAAATAGAAGGCATATTAAAACATCAAGTGTAATAAACATATGGCTTCTCCTAGCACTCGTTACTCTTTATCCACTCCATTTTCTGCTGGGATGTTGCAGGAGAAACCTGTCACTTGACCTTTCCCTCCGTGGATTAATTTGTTGAATAAGGAGCAGAGTCTGGAGTTTACAGCTGGATCCACTAGGGTGCTGGTGTGCTAATCCTACTCCACTGAGCCGCTTTTGGATTTAAATCCTGAAAGATGTGCTTATAGATTAAATGTTATGTTCTTCTGTTGATTTGTGAAGAAACAGAGGGGGAGAAAATTGAAACTCAGGAAGTGGGCTATGATTGCACTGGATGTTGATGGTGATCTAATACAAACATTAGGGATTTTGGTTAAAGATGTTAAGAATAGCATTATGCTGTGGTTGGTCTGGTCTCAGAGGCATCCATTTGAATGTTTATGCCAATTCTGCAGAACTCTGTGACTAGAGCTTTCCAAGATGATAGTAAGGTCTGACAAGCTTCCTGAAATATCTTTTTCATTTCACCCCAGCTAATTATCACTTAGACTCAGATAGAGCTTAAATTACACCATATGATGAAATTATGAAAGTCTCCCAACAAAGGTTCTCCTAATATGATCATCACTAGAATTGATAAACATTAATTACTGGTTGCTGGAAGTCTCTGAAGATATTTACTGATCAGGTCTCAATGCAGACTTTGTTTCTTTGAGGAGAGAGATGTTTCTGCCATTTGGAAAATTGTCTACTTCTGCCAGTGGATCATGCTAGCTGTCAAAGACAAAAAAAAAAACCCACACAAACGAGCCAAGTAAAAATACCCTTAAAACGAATAAACAAACCCACCATGATTGTTTTCTAAGTCTTGTTTGTAGTGGTGGCAAAGTAATGTGATACTTGTTCCTATTTGAAAGTTTGTTTTTTAATGCCTCTGGTGCTATATTTTTGTGGCAACAGTAATTGTCAGAGTACCCAGAAATCTTATAGGTCTGTGTTTTCATATTTATAGCTAAATAAATACAGTTAAATATACTAGCAGTAAAATGTACAAATACAGTATAGCATATTCGAGAATAAAATTTGGACTTCTGATACCAGCTCATGTTGTTTCTATCAACACAGGTTAGTAAACTATTCTATACCAGCTAGTACTGGTGACAATATCATTTTTACATGCTAATATTAGAGGAATTTTTTTTTGAGTATTCACTGTGACTGCCATTAAACTCAACGGGTATTGCACATAGTTGTTATATATTTAATACTGTTGATCAAAATATTTACTAGTAGTCAAAGTTGGAAATGGATACAATTAAAAAGAGATGTAAGCAAAGGAAAAATGTGTTTTAGAAGAAAGATGGAGAGTTGAAGTGGAGGAGATGCAAGAAGGATGCTCTGTGTGATGGCAGCTGTAGAGAAGGCTTTCATGTGTCAGCATAGGTGAGATTGCATGAAAAGAGTGGTTGAAGAAGGGAGTAAAGAGAAATAAGATCTGTGGAGTAAATGATGTTAGAAGGTCACTATTTTGCATAAAGTTTCTTTAAAACTAATAAAATATTGCAATACACGTGCTGTAGTTTTCTAATAGTTGCATTTTAAAAAAGCAAAACAAAATGTGAGTTGGAAAATCCATCCCAGGATTCAAATTCCCACCTGCATATATTTAGATTGTAAGTTTTTTGGGCGGGGACTACCTCTTTCTATGTGTTTTGTATAGAGTCTGCACAATGAGGCACCCAGGCACTATTGTAATACAAGTTAATTGTAATATTTCACCCCATTGTCTATATTTCAGTGCTAGCTTACATTCCAATAGCACTCTGATTGCGATGTTCTTGTAAAGATTCTGACCCTCACTGCTGGATACTGAAAGCTGTTGATCAGTCTAGCTTAGAAATCTGAGTTGTTGCCAAAGCCACCCAGCCTGGACATCAGCAGGTGAAATATTTAACTGTCTGATTTGGTTTATAAATCACTGAAAAGGAGGTGAATGAGTCTACAAACGTTTAATGATTTCTATTGAACAGATGAGCAGGAATCTATATATAGTCCGTGAAATTTCCTATCCCTACAGTGCTATTTGTTTTCAAAGCCATGTGAATAATACAGGTATCTCAGTAGGAAACTGCATACTTTCTGTAACAGTCAATTTCAGAAACAAAAGTACATTTTCTTTGTCATTAGACAGCTCCCTATGGCATACAGCCTCTATCTACTACATTTTTGGGCTCTTAAATTCCTTTGGTGTCTTTCCAGTGACCCTTCTCATCTGAATGCTTCTGATGACAACAACAGTATATACTGGTGATGAGAGGCAAGATCATTACTATAATATATCTACCACATAGTTTGCTACTCAACTTGCATTGTCTGTTCAAACCAGACCTTTCTTTGCACAAAAACTTGTGTTCTCTCATTCATTTCACGATCCTGTTCAAATTTGCCCTCCAAGATTGTAAAATCTTCCATAAATTTGCTTCAGACTTGTGACAGACTGACCTGTATTATGGACAAACTTTATGGAATTAAGATTAAATTTAAACCTTACTGAATACGTTTTAATGTCTTTGGAGTTCATAGTATTAAAAATGCCATTACATGTGTGTTATCGTGGAAATGTGTGTACTTCCATGGGAGAACAGCAGGGGGGTGATTAGGCAAATTCACTAGGTCAGTGGTCCCCAACCTTTTCGTCTGGCGGGAGCGGCGGTGGTGGAGCATCCACCGAAATGCCACCGAATTTCTATGGTATTTCAGCGACGCCGCCTCTCGATCACGTTGCTTTGTTGGTGGAAAGCGGCATCATCGAGAGGCGTTGCCGCCGAAATGCCGCAGAAATTCGGTGGCATTTTGGCGGATGCTCCACTGCCAACCAGGACGAGGGTGTATTTAGATGCCCATGGCACCCACGGTCACCGTGTTAGGGACCCCTGCACTAAGTTGTAACATCTTCAGAGAAGCCAAGCTCCTCCTTCCCCCAACTCTGCCCCGATTGGTATGCATATACTAATTCCAATTGGATTTTCCAGGGAGAGACAGACAATGAAAGGGGTTTTGAATAAATAGTTTGGTTTTAAATTGGCTCATGAACTTCTTTCTGATCGAGCAAAGGGATAAGACAACCGGTCCATGGAGGACCCCAATCCTGTTGGTAGGGTTGGAAAGACTGGGTGCTGGTTTTGAGATGAACCCCTGTGATGAACTGGTAACCACAAGGAATCTCCCTTGAGTGAGGGTTTGACTCACTGGTCCTGTCAGAATCCATGTTGGGGTTAATTCTTGTAAGCCTGTGGGTTTTTTATTGTTTAATGTGTTCTCTGTACTGCTTTTTACATTAAGAATAAAACAGGCTTGATAGAAGAAACTGCATGGGACTTAAAAATGTACCAATTGCAACTACATCTATGCAATTACATGCAATTACATCTGTTAACCATCTCTTAAGAAAAAGCCAGCACGTGTCCTGGCAACTTGTCTGTGCTGGGAAATACACAGTGAAGATATTCAGTTGGAAATACCTCAGTCAGAAGAGAGAGGGATGCATATCTCTATCTAGTAGGGTGACCAGATGTCCCGATTTTTTTTTGTGGGCTCCTATTACTCCCTACCCCCATCCCGATTTGTCACACTTGCTATCTGGTCACCCTACCATCCAGGCAATAGCTGGAGAGCTGGAAGTTTGAGGTTTGGGTGCACTTTCTGGACTATTGAGGAAAAATTCAAGTGCAGTTGCCCTGAACTGTGACAAATCTATTTTGCCTTTATTATATTGCTTTATTTGACTCCCAACATTGGTCTTTTCTGCCCCTTCATGATCTCACTAATTATGGTGAGACAACTTTTTTTGTCTGCCTTTCCTGCCACTTGGAGCATCCTTCTGCAGCTCATTAGCTCTTTTCGAATCTCATCGGAACACTTATCTTTTCTTCCTTGTCTGCCCCTTCTAATTTCTGTTTCCACCTGCTATTATTTATTGTTAGAGTTCAGCAAAGTGTATGGGAAAAATTCCATGATAATCCATTTGATTTTGAATACTAATATTATTTATTCCCACTGCATGACCCTCTGGATTCTCTTTTCTGCAAATATTCAAGTGATCAAGCTTCACTGCATAAGTACGGTGGGGGGGGGGCTTTAAATTCAGCTATCCACTAAAAATGAAATTATATGTAAAAATACATAAGGTTGCAGTATCTGAAATTCAAACTTTGCACTATGTTGGTAAATTTCATAAGCCCATCAGTCGGAGAATGAAAACAGTGCTATGTGATGCATGTGGCTTACCAACATTGAGCAAATTCTGAATATTTTAATGACCATTTTCATAAACAGTTCTTAGTGGGAGGAAAAATATTTGAAGAATCAAATAAATTAATTTCAAATTCTGTTCATGAACCCCTAGTAAACAGAAAAAGAGACTACTGTACTCATCTCAATTTATTATTCAACTCTTTTATCTGAAAAAAATTGTACCAAATTGTTACAGCACTCTCTTCAGCATTCTTTTCTGCTGTCTAATTGCAAAGGGACTTCACTAGTCATATGAAGGCCTCTTAAAACTTAAATTTGAGGCTCAGTCTTACCTAAAGACCTTGTAAAGGATATACTGCATGCTTTAGAAGTCTCTGCAAAGCATCTCCCTATAGTATGCAGTATCCCAGTACTTGGAGATACACACGTGCTTTTAGACGAATCAGCAATGTTTGTTCAATAAAAACAATACATCGCCCTTCATCTTTTTCCTTAAGTTAAATTGAAATAAAGAAGTAATGAACAATATTCGATTTTATTTGCTGACTGAGAGAAATAACCTTGTGAAATTTTGAAAAATTACCTAATTTAGTGGAAGTCAATTCAGTTCTTATTACAAATAATTAGACAAATAAGAATACAAGTACAGCCATACTGGGTCGGGCCAGTGGTCCATCTTGCCTAGTGTCCTATCTTCTGACAGTGACCAATGTCAGGTGCTTCGGAGGGAATGAACAGAACAGGTGATCATTGAGTGATCCATCCCCTGTCATCAGCTCTCAGCTTGTGTTATGTGAAGCTAATTTTGGCAATTAATTGATCTTTGACTATTAGCGGTGAATATGCCCAATGACCTGTGATGGGATGTTAGATGGGTTGGGATCTGAGTTACTACAGAGAATTCTTTCCTGGGTGCTGGCTGGTGAGTCTTGCCCACATGCTCAGGGTTTAGCTGATCGCCATATTTGGGGTCAGGAAGAAATTTTCCTCCAGGGCAGATTGGCAGAGGCCCTGGAGGTTTTTTGCCTTTCTCTGCAGCATGGGGCACGGGTCACTTGCTGGAGGATTCTCTGCACCTTGAGGTCTTCAAACCACGATTTGAGGACTTCAGTAGCTCAGGCATAAGGCAGGGGTTTGTTACAGGAGTGGGTGGGTGAGATTCAGTGGCCTGCATTGTGCAGGATGTCAGACTAGATGATCATAATGGTCCCTTCTGACCTTAAAGTCTATGAGTCTATGAGGTAAATAACACTTACTTTCTCCAGTCCCATTCTTTTTAATCTGTTTTTATATGGATTCTGTCTATACCCCTATCATTTTTGTTGCTCTTTTCTGAATTTTTCCCAATTCTAATATCTTTTTGGAGGTGGGGCAACCAGAACTGCTCACAGTATTCAAGGTGTATTCATACATCATGCAGATTTTTTTCTGTGAAGATTTAACTTCTATGTACAATTTGTGCACATTAGAGAGAACATATGTTCGCAAATGTGTTTAGTGTGGCATAGAACTTTGTTAGACTCCTGTCACCTTGTCTGAACTGAAAATGTCTAGATGACAAGGATATAAAGCCTATGCCTTGTATGCACTGCTGCTAGCCCTGGTGATGCTGTACTGGTGCTAGAGCATTGGAGAGAAAATTTGAGACAGCCAGTTCGATTTCTCCTCTGACTCTGTCTGCAAGAAAGAGAGAGGTTTTGCCTGCAATGTGGATTTGCCGTGATTACAGCAATTGCTGTAACTGCACTAGTGCAATAGCCTAGTTTAAAGAGGGTAAACAGCTGTAAGCCATGATCTGATGTGGCTCAGCTTATCCTGACTTCAGGTAGTAGTAGCAGTACTATTCTTTTAAAGAATAAGAGAAGGAGAAGATTATCCACAGACACTAAATATGGTTGAGAATGGTGCTTAGGCACATTTCTCACCTATCAGAAATCATTCTAGAAGGAGTCAATTTTAATAAGTCAGAAAAGAATGGTAGAGAGAAAAATTATCAGTGGAAAAAAAGAGGAAGGAGTGGAAAATAAACCCTGTTGCTTCATGGATAAAGGGATTCAAAGAGAAATCCTGCTGACTTCCAAACAAAAATTTAAAGTAAATGTCTTTGATTTAGTCCAGCGGTTCTCAAACTGTGGGTCAGGACCCCAAAGTGGGTCATGGGGCTGAAGCCCTTGAGCTTTGGCCCTCCTTCCTGGAACAGTGGGGCTCGGGCTTTGGTCATCCCCGTCCCCCAGGGCAGTGGGGCTTGGGCGAGATCACGCTTTGGTCCCTGCTCCTGGGGTTGAGACATAATTTTTGTTCTCAGAAGGGGGTTGCTGTGCAATTAAGTTTGGGAACCCCTGATTTAGTATATTAGGGTAAATCAGGAAATCAACAGGACTATTATTATCTGAATCAAGTGTGTGTCAGTGTCCGTGTCAGCATGATGGTGAGCAAGCTTATTTCTTGTACTGCTCAAGGAAGAATGATTGATATAAATTGGCTACCTCACAGGGCTGGTTACTTTGAGGTGAATGACAGAAATAATATTAAAAATTTTATTATAGGAAACTGTCATAACCCTTCAGGCAGCATGAAAGAAAAGGCAAAGATTTGGTATAATGAGAGATATCTGCAAACAGGCCAAGACACTGATCTTACCGTATTTGGATATTGACTGGAATTGTAATTTCAAAACAACAATGGAAATATGCTGCCTTTTTTTTTTTTTTTTTTTAAGAATCACTTCAGAGCTCCTTCTTTTCAGAGGAAGGTCAACAGCTTTCCAGCTGAAAGACAGTTATACATTTACCTTAGGAAATGAGCCAATATAGGATATATAAAAGACACAGAATAGTGTGAGCCTCAGTGATTGATCACTTGATATTGTTATTAGAAGTGAGATTATACATTGGGGCAGGCTCAGGAAGTAATTGAACAAATATAGTGGACTAGCTTTGGAAGGAAAATGAAATTATGTACAGACAATTGATTGGAACCCACTGGAGAAAGGAGAGAGCTGTATAGAACAGTTCTTTAGGGAAGAGATAAAGTCATGGATTCTGTTATTCTCTGAGGAGAAAGCTTGCAAATTGCTTGCATGAAATAATGACATACAAAATCTGTTATCATAGGGATCCTGTTAGGAGTATACTTTCTTATAAGATTTTACTATTTCATTAGGAATGACTGAGGGAAAACATAACAGGAGTTAATTTTACTTAGTATCTAAAAGAGAGAGAGAGGTAGTAATACTCAGATGGAAAATAGCTGCTCTGGTTTTTCTCTGCCAGATTCAAAGGACTAGCCCCAGAAAGACATGCTGGGAAAAGAACTTTTAGGAGGGCAACCTTACAATGAGAAGAGTTGGTGGGAAGTATCTAGTCATCAATGTAGGTTTTCACTGAGGGAGGAATTGTCTGTTTATTATATTTTTGTTTTGTACTTTGATAAAGTTAAATATAAGCGTGAATGCCAGTCCCACCAAGAGAAAAAACACCATACTCAGAAGTTGTTGTAATTTTACACAATTGAGGAATACCAATAGCAACATGAGATATTACGGTAGAAGGGTGGGATGCATGTATGCATGCATGCATGCATATATGGATGCATGCACTGATGCTGAAGCCACTAGTAATAGTCAAGACAGCAAAGGACATAAATCAGCATAGAACACTTCTATTAACACTGAACAGCTTGGTTTATTAAGTTAGTTGCCTGTATTTATTTGAATCTGAATCCATCCTATGCCGTCAGTTATCACATAGGGCATGAACAAGGCTCCAGCATCTGTCTAATCTGAGTCACACTTCCTTATCTTTTTTGTTAAGTTCCATAAGTCCCGGCAACTAAAATGATTAGGGGTTTGGAATGGGTCCCATATGAGGAGAGATTAAAGAGGCTAGGACTTTTCAGCTTTGAAAAGAGGAGACTAAGGGGGGCATATGATAGAGGTATATAAAATCATGAGTGGTGTGGAGAAAGTGAATAAGGAAAAATTATTTACTTGTTCCCAAACTATAAAAACTAGGGCCACCAAATGAAATTAATGGGCAGCAAGTTTAAAACAAATAAAAGGAAGTCCTTCTTCACACAGCGCACAGTCAACCTGTGGAACTCCTTACCTGAGGAGATTGTGAAGGCTGGGACTATAACAGAGTTTAAAAGAGAATTAGATAAATTCATGGAAGTTAAGTCCATTAATGGCTATTAGCCAGGATGGGTAAGGAATGGTGTCCCTAGCCTCTGTTTGTCAGAGGGTGGAGATAGATGGCAAGAGAGTGATCACTTGATCATTACCTGTTAGGTTCACTCCCTCTGGGGCACCCAGCATTGATCACTGTCGGTAGACCGGACACTGGGCTGGATGGACCTTTGGTCTGACCCAATATGGCTGTTCTTATGTTCCCTCTCTAAGTACTGTTCAGTGGAAGGATTCATTAGTTGGCCACTTTCGCATAGTTGGCATCGCCATGGCAGATGTTCTAGCTTCCTTCTTAACACTGGTCCCAAATACGTCTGTCTTCTTTACTGGATAATTTTAGAGGTAGAGGGTTGTTGAACTCTGACTAAATTTGGCATTGTTATAAATGTATTCCATTTAATATTTGGTATGTCTTTGAGGTGTTTGCTTTTGAAGCTATTTAGATATCTGTCCATAAGTCTTTATAACTGTGTTTTATAATAAAAGTATGTTGGGAAGAAATGTTAAAGAACAATTATTATAGTAAAAGACAATGAACAGTGGAGAGTGATGATTCAGAATATAAAAGAATAATAGTGAGGGGCTTAAGCCAAAACCCTAGGTTCGCTCCTCACCAAACTATGCATAAAGCCCAGATTTGGTTCCAAATCTTTGCAGCTAATCCCTATCTCTGTAATGAGCTGAACCAAAACCTTTGATCTTAACCTAAATGTAGAGAAGTTTGGGCATGCATGAAAGGCCTTGTCTAGTTGTATTCCATTGAGAAAAGTCCTGTGCTGGCCTCCCTGAACCTGTGGACAGTTATCCTAGCCCAATAGGAGAGATGCAGTGATTGCTAACATGAGAGCAAATAACTCATACAAATTAGATATCTGTCCCCATGATCACAGTCCCCTCTGGGTAATGGCCTGCCTCTCTGCCAGAATTACTGGTATCAGTGGTCTGTCAATGAGGGGCTCAAGTAGAGCCCCCCAAAATCTCAGTGTATGAAGGGATGATTAAGATATATCTTATAGACTTACGCCATTCCATCATTGTCCCTGGTGCCTGCTGGCTCAGTTCTAGGCAATTAGGGCTGCTTGGATGATATCCCTGTCTATTTGTCAGCCACTAAATCTGGAAGACTCCACCCTTTCGTGAACTGAAGTAGACGGAGGTGTTGCCCTCCCACTTCACATCACTCCCCAGTGGTTTTGCCCCCTACCCCTCTCTGCTGTACCTTGAAAAAGGAGGTGGGGCTGGTTACTTTTAAGACACTCTGGAGAGGGTTCTTGTCCTTCAAAGTACAACTAACACTCTGTGGTGCTTACCAGGCTGCAGAGTGCTAAAATCAGGATTTACCCATCTTTAAAATACAGAAATCATGAATTCAGTAGTTGTGGGTGAAGCCTGGAGAGTTTAAATGAGAAATATTTATGGAAATTCTTGGAAGGAGAGTGATGGGCACCAGCCAGCACTGCTGGAAGGAAATAAGTCACGAATCAATATCTTATTGGCTATTACAGCCAGAGCAGATACAGTGAATACCTTCTTCTCTTGACTCTTCAGACACCATTTAAGCCTTGAATAATGATGAATATGTTGCCATATTTTGCTCATGTTTTTTTTGTCAAATAAACTGAGATTTTATACAAGAGCAAAAGCTCACTACAGTGAGGCTGAAAGGCTAAGTCTGCCAAGATGACACAGAGAAGTGAGGGTTATGCCACTTGTATAACCTGTATTCATTCCCAGGAAACACAGGCATTATTACTCTCTGAATTCCATTGGGGTTTCCACTGGGGAGGCCAAGTATAAATGTCTGTTGAGGCTGCATAGGAATTCTGCAGGTAGAGGGTTCACTGTATCAGCAGCATCAGCTCATTGCATCCACTCCAGCCAACATCAACTACATTGGACTGGCCCTGTGTGTTCCTCTGATACAGGGCAGGTTGCTGCCTGCTTACCATTTCTCCTTAATAGACTTTCCACTAGTGTAGACTCAAGTGAATCTGGGTTCATCATTTTTAAAAATACATTATTTCCTCCCTTTTTTTGCCCCAAGGCATCCTTACAAATTAAATCATTCCTCTCAGTGTATTTTTTTGCCTGGTGAAATAATGCAAATGAATAAAATAGCTGAGCTTTGAAGTACCTGAGATGAGAGACCATTCTGAGATCACGTATAAGAAAGAGGCAAAGATATCAAAATGAATTACAACTCTCTGAAATCCTATGGTTAGGTAAAAGAGAGCATAATTAAGAAAACCTTTGAGGAATATGGCATGCTTTCCATTAAATGACCAATGTGAGGGTAACAGCAGCTGCAAGAATCATTATAAAAACATTGCTGTTATTTGGCATATGTATACTTCAGTCATTGTGAATGAAATATTTCTTTCTGAAGATAGGATTTTCTATAGAGTCCTTTTGATTAGGATTTATCTCTGCATGTGACTTTTTTTAAACTTTTGTGTACTTGAAAAATAATCAGCTCCCTCTGCCTACCTATATGTATTCACTCTATAGAATAAGATCACGTCGTATGAAGTGCATGTGTTCCTATAGCATATAGATGAAGAGGAAAACAAAAATAGCAATTGTCTCTCCTTAATAAATTGCAGGGTGTTATTTTTTCAACAAGGTTGTTCAGAAAGGCTGTAAAAGAAAAACTGTCGTTTATTTTATCTATCTATCTATCATATAAAGTAAATAGGATTCTCCCATGTGTTTGAAACTTCATACTGGCTCAGTGAAATCCAGAATGACCTGTTGGTTGTACTTTTGCTCTAGATTTGTATCTTAATGTCAGACATGAACAGTGCTATGGTAGCAGCTGTATTCCTGGAGGTAATTTAGGATCCACCTGCATTGCAGTTTGGGCCATGACCAGAAGCTGATTTAAATACCTATTCTTGAAAATGGTTTAACTTAACACAATTGTGTTGTCAAGTGACGGCTAGCAAACATAGAACAAACCCTTTCATAAAATGGTTATTGTAAAATGTTCTTGACACAGTAGTGACCTTGACCAGTTCAGCAAAACAATTTTCAAGAACTGATATTGAAACTGTTTTTTGGATACAGCCCAAATTGTAGTGTTAAGCTCTGCAGCAGTGTGGACTACAGGGTGTGAATTGCAGAGAGGACCAAAGTGTTGCGTTCTGACTGTAGAACACTGATGGTGTGCACCAAAAGGCTGTTTGAAAGAGGACTACTGTGCGTTATTGTGAACTAGGTGCATTTTATTTTGCTCCAGCAGCATCCACATGGGGCACTTGGTATGCTCTGCAATTCACACCCCCGGTAGTCAACACGGTGATACAGTGCAGACATAGCCTTAGTCTCAAGGAAAAAATTGTCCATGAACCTAAAAATGATTCTCTTTCTACTAACCTAACTTAAGGGTAATCAGGTACAAAGAGGAGAATTTATTTTGCCAAATTTAGAACCTATTGAAGCATAGGTTAAAAAATACCTGGTAATGTTTAGTCTTGAGAGAAGACAACCAAGGAGAGACCTGATAAGTCTTCAGATAAGCTAAGAGCTGTTATAAAGAAAACAGTGATAAATTGTTCTCCATGTCCTCTGAAGGTAGAACAGGAAGTAATGGGCTTAATCTGCAGCTGGGGAGGGTTTTGTTTCAGTATTAGAAAAAAATTTCTAACTATAAGGATGGTTAAATTCTGGAATAGGTTTCCAAAGGAGGTTATGGAATCCCCGTCATTAGAGGTTTTTAAGAACAGGGTGGACAATCACTTGTCAGGTATGGTCTGTATTTACTTTGTATTCCCTTAGCACAGGGGACTGGACTTCATGACTTCTTGAGTTCCCTTCCAGCCTTACATTTCTACGATTCTATTCTGTGAAATTCTAGATTCCAAAGGGGGTGCCAAATTTTTGCTATACAATCTACACTGAGCTCTAGCAAAAAGACAAGTTTGAAGCATCTGCATGCCTTTTTATTACTACTATTGTACTCCTCCAGTAGTTCTCGAAGAGTGTTTTCAACCTTTTTTTCATTGTGAAGACCCCTAAAAATTTGCCAGTGGAGGTGCAGATTCCTTTGGAAATCTTAAACATAGTCAGTGGACCCTCAGGGGTCCATGGAACACAGGTTGAAAACCATAGTTCTAGAAGCAGGCTAGATTATTGATGAGGAAGGATATATGGTTTGTGTTGCACAGGCTATCATTTCATTAGCACTACATGTTTTAAAAGTAAGATTCTCATGAAAAATAATGGTTTAAATGAAGGAAAATCTCTTGCTAAACTCGAATATGCTAAAACACATGGGATTCTTCCATCTCTAAATCGGTAACTAATTTGGATATATCAAACACATGAGTTTTACTAAACTCTCATCAATTTAATTTAGTCATTGTGTTTATTCGTACAGGTTTGCCTGAGCGGAATAGCCCTTGAGTACAACACATTTCTTTCTAGGTACAGTGTCTTCATGTAGCTATTAACTCTGTGCATGCTCCTTTCTTCTCAAGGCATTCAGGAGTCTGATATGCAAAGGAGTTCAAGTGGGGATTTGGGCAAGATTGCTTCAGTGTGTGCTGCACATTTGTCTCCTTGCTCAGGAATCTGAAAATGGACTCATGATTCTAAATGGTGGATTTCAGACACGCTGTTTCCTGTTAGATCTTTGAATATCCATTCTGCAGTTGTAGCCTACACTGGTCTCTGTCTTCGTTCTGCTGATGGCAAGGAGACAGCATCTTACTGTGTTCCACTAAACAGTGCGTGTATATAAAAAATTCAATTGTGTGTACATGGATTTAAAACATATTATGATAAATAGTTGTCATTGGAATAGTGTGACCTTTTCCATTAGCAGAATCTCTTAAAGTGCTTCTTGGTCATTGTATTTTGCTTGTATTGGAGAGTATTTTCCTCTTAATTCCAAGAAAGTGAATAAATCTATCTCAGTGTTTTTGCAGTAGTGGAGCACAGCACTGATTTGTAATGCTAGGAAAAAGAGCAATAAGAACTGCAAGATTTCTTTGTTGACTTCCTTTCTTAACTAAAGGGGAGATTTTCAAAGGCGCAAAGAACTCTTGTGTGCCTAACTGCCCTTTGTGCCTTGGAAAATCCCTCTCCTATCTTTCTAAGGTTATTCCAAAAGATTTTCCCCCTCATTTGAACATATTTTTCTTTAAATCAGTTTCACAGTTGCAGTTCAAACCTTTGTAAGCTAACTTAGTCACTTAGCAATAAAACTGCACCTTCCCAAATGCATTGTTCACAATACAGGCAACCACAATGACTATTGGAATAACAGGTCTTAAATTTTTGTGGAAAGGATGAGTCTCGTGAAGGAAAACTGAAAAATGCTACCTAAAAATGGCAGAGCACACAAAAATGTTGACTGTTGAATAAATGTTAGCTTTCCTAATACTCAGCTTCATGGCTCCAGTCTGCAACAAAAATGAAGGATTTGTTATTCCTATTATGCTTCCCTGTTAGTTTATTGTTAGTTATAAAATATGTTGGCTGAGGTTCAGGTCCCACTGAAGTAAATTGTTTTTGCTATTGACTTCATTGTTCCCATTATTTTGCTTTAGACTACAGTTTTGTCAGAGGTACTATATCCAAGTTCTTTTCTATAGTAACATTTCTATCACTGGCAACTAACTACTGTGAATAATTAAAATACTTCATGCTTATTCCTTGGATGTGGAAGCTCAACTCCTTGTCCACACACACACACACACACACACACACACACACACACACACACACACACACACACACACACACACACACACACACACACACACACACACACACACACACACACACACACCAATTAGATCAGGACTCCATTTTAGTGGATACTGTATAGACATGTAGTAAGATAGTCCCTGCTCCAAAGAGTTGAAAATGTTAGTTTAAGAAAGACCTTAATAAAGAGGGTTTTGATAGACCGGTCACGGTAATAGTAATATTAGGGTGCTTTTTCTAGTTTTGTTGTTTGCCTAACACATGTCCAGATACATTTCAATAATAATTTAAATAACATCACCTCAGAAAATATTCTGTTTTCATACATTGGAATCTTTTTATTTTATGATCCCATTACTACTCCTATGAAGAAATGTGATGGCATTCATGCTTTGTTGCTCAGTGGCTGGCATTAGTTTCCTTATTTTCTGTTAATGCCACAATATATATTTAAAATTAAGAGCTAACTTTGTTGCAAAAGCAAGAAAATTTCAGCTCCATCAATAGGGTTTTATCTACACAAATTACCCCGAATGATACAGTCTGTGATTCTGCATGCCATGTGGCACCAGCCTATAGTACTTGTTGTCCCCCCCCCCCGTCCCCCCTCCCGGCCTATAGTATATATTTCACTTCCTCAACCCATAGTAGACAATAGATGCTTTCCTGTTTGCTGATGAACTGCAAGGAGATAAAGATAAAGTATTCCACCATTTTAGTTGTGTTGAGTCTGACTGGAAAAACTGAATTGTAATGAATTGTGTGCTTTTTTCTTTGCAAATTACAGGAAAAGAGAAGGCTAGTACAAATGAGAAAGAAAAGGGTTTAGAAGTCTGGCTTTTGCACAGTTGGAGGTTTCTTGCACTGTACTTGTTTGCAACTGCCATCTGCTTCAGAAAGCAATAATGAGCCACTGGTTGGCATGTTGGCTAATTAGAAACCTCTGCCAATTTAGAGAGGATTGATGGATTACTGATGCGTGACTGTTCAAAAACCCACCTCTCCCTGCCATTGCAAATTAGAAGGGATCTCTCATTTCAGCATATAAATTACCTTATTAAATTACCTCTTAGAGACAGAGAGATATTTACACTTACACTGAGATGTTCTAGGAATATAAAAATTCATCAGGTGTGATATTTCAGATTCTGTTTTGAATGGATTGAGTGCAAACAGCATTTTTTTGCTCTGGCAAAGACACTTCATATGTTACCCTAGTAGGCACTGATCTGCATAATATGCAAATGAAGGTGCTATTGTAATGCAGGAAGATACATGTGTGCTACCTTTAATTTTGTGAGCATAGTAACTGAGCAGTGTAGATGTGATGGCATTGGCATCAGCATGTGCTAGCCGCCTGAGTACAAGCTGACTGCAGAACCTTGGCTGAGGTGGCTAGCTCATGCTGGAGCCCAGGCAGTTATATCTACATTACTATTGTTACCTGTGCTAGCTAGATTAAAACTACAATCCCACTCTCACTTTTAGCATAGACATACCCTTAGAGTAGCTAGTCTTTCAGGGGGAGATTTTCAGAGGCACAAAGTGCAGTTAAATGCCCAATTCCTATATAAAGTCAGTAGGAGTCGGGTGCCTAACTCTCATTTGTGCCTTTGAAACTCTCCTCCCCCTATAGCCCCCCCCCCCCCGCCTTCCCAAATGGTCAGGTGAAAATGCTTAATAGTATATTTTGACATTTCTTTATATGGACCTGTCTCCAAGAATGGACCTGTCTCCAAGTCTGAGAAATTTCCCTCACTCCCCCTTGGGATCATTGCAGAGTAGAATTACCCCTGCTGATTCTAAAGCTGCTGTGATGAATATTTAAGCATGACATTCTGTGCAGTGGAGAGAAAAGACTGTATGAAGAGAACACTGCTGCAGCCTTTTATTCTTTTATTTTCTGTCTCACCTATTATATTTTATGGTAGATTAAAGTGTGTGTGTGTAGTGTATAGTGTGTATATATTAAAATATTCTGCATTGCGTGATTGAAAGCACTCCCCCATAGAGCCATTAGCACCAGACAGAGGGAAGACAAACAGTGTTAGGTAGGCAGACCAGAACCAAGAAAAAGCCCCCAATTCTTTCCTGCTATTAAGCTGCTATGTAATCACATAACTTTACCAGCCAATATTAATATATGCAAATATACAATTTAAAGTTTATGCACACCTACACACTCATTAATTCACACAGACAAAATCTTAGTGGAAAAGTCAAGCAGGCATGTGCAGTTCAAATGAACAACTCGCATAAAGACTAAGACTCTGATCCTCCAAGTTGTTCTGCCTGAGCAGGTTCCCAGAGTGTATGCCAAGTCCTGTCAATTTTATCAGGGCTCAGCATGGGTGCAGGGGTCTGCCCATATGGAACAAACTAGAAAGATTGGGGCCTATGGACAAATTGTGCTCTGAGATACATCTAGCTACCATTGAGTCTATTCTAATCTAATCTGAAGGAGGAATCTGGCCCAGAGGAAAAAATACAGCATTGTCAGTTGTAATGTGGGTCATGGTCTGCACTTACAGTTGTGCAGCCCCACTGAGGTGCACAAACCGCACTAGTGTAATACATGTAGAACTGGGCCCGTTATATTTAAATAATGTGAAGTATGGGATTCAGGGTTGGGCATTTATCATAGCCACACTGTTCAAATACACTGATGTGGTTTGAAGAAGTGCTAATATTTAGTAATTACCATCTGATTAACTACTAAGGATTTCTCATTATTTTGTGATCCCACCCTTGCCACATACATGATTTTGATAAGAGGAACTACTTGGATTGCAAGCACTTTGAGGTAGGGATTGTCTGTTCTGTGTCTATACAGCACTTAGTGCAATGGCATCATGACTGGAGCTGCTCGGTGCTACAATAACACAAATAATAAAACAATGAGAAGGAGTTGGAGGAAAAACAGCTAAGTAAGACTCCAGTTCCAGCAGCACTGTATGAATGGAAGACGCCTGCGTCTAATACTTTTAATGGAACAGATTCTGAAGTCCATGGTCTTATTCTTGCTTTATGCTGTTGTGTGTGTCCCCACAATGTGTGTACTTTACTACTAAATAAACAACAGTGCAGTTACCAGAGAAACCTACCTGTGAGGTGATCACGTGTACCCAAGACATAGAACAGTCTGCTAACCTATTCACAGCAAATGTGTTAGACGCTCTTTATTTTTTTTGCAACACTTTCAAGGTAATTACCTAGACTACAATTTAAAAAAAAACATTTCTTGTCAGCTTGGCTGACTTCTCACATACTGATATTTCACAAGCAAAACTGGAGATGATTCTTGTTTTGTAAAACCTGTGTCAGATGGCTCTTGGTTTTGTAGAACCCAAATAAGAGGTGATCCAGATTTTATTTATAAAATTCTGCTAATTTTAGCTAATGACAGAGTTGGATAAATGGTCTTGGCCTATCTATAGATACACAAGAGTTTGAGCAACTTCTTCCTTTTTTAAGGAAAAAAGCTATAAAAATTGAAGAAAAAAGGTGTAATTAGTGTAAAAAGGAAGCAATGTGGTTGTGAAACACTAGAAGTGTGTATCATGCAGTTAATATCCATGCAACATGTCACCAAAATATTGATACTTATTGATAAAGTCCCCTTAGTAAATGATGTAACTGGCCCTTCTAAAAGCAAAGTGCATTTCTATTTGCCTAGACAAGACCCGTCTTCATCTGAGAACCTTGCTTGAGCCAGTGTAATCCCTTCAGATTTGTAATGCTGCTTCAAAAACAGTGCATGGAGCCCCACTGGTCCTGCATTCTTCATATACCCAACACTTCTGTGGGCATAAAGGATGGGACTAGGTCTAGATCATGGTCTCCAGAGCCACAAATGAAAATATTTGTATTCTTCCATGACCAGTGCATTGCCAAGTTTGTGGCAGTTTGGATTATATGATGCTAGGTTTGTAAACACTTAGGTTATCTTCTGGTTTATCTTCTGCATAGCCTATATCTCTGGAATAGCTTTCAGGCATCCTTAGATAATGTAATTCTTCTTGGAACTACAAATACAGTGTTCTAAACCACCATACTTGCAACTTGCCAGTTAGTCTCTTCTTGGTCAGCTCACAAAGGTGCTTCTCTTGGTGTATTGAATTGCAGAGATGATGTCAGAGCTCAAAGGGTGAAAACCACAATGTCAGATGGCTCTCTGCTCTGCATTATTAAAATTCTTATTTTTCCATAACAACATTTACATGAGATGAGCCACCAAACGTGAACCATTGACAATGATTTCTTCCAGACTGTTGCTTCCTTTTATTGCATGTTGCTGTCTGTACAGGCACGGTGCACGGCACCTGCATTTCAAAACACTGAAACTAAAGATAACTTTAATGCTCATTGACATGCACAGAGTGAAATGAATTCAGTGATAGAGAACAGAAGATTCTCAGAAAAGAAAAGACAAAGATAGAAGTAAAAGCCTACAAAATCCAGTCTGTGAATAACAAATACAAATGTGGAGAGAAGAGGGAAACAAATCATGATCATATTTCAATAAGTTAAGAGTTATGATGAAATTGAACTGGATTTGATTTTCTGCCCCTCTTCCCTGCCATCCCTCCCACTCTGTTACGCAGTAGTTATGGTATACCTCATGGAAAGACATATCTGTTATGTCCCTGTGGCCTTTGTGGTTTACAGATTCCTCATGTTGTTGGAATGCCCTCAGAGACATCTTTCCACTCGGCTTCCGAGAGCTCAGTTTGACTCCAGTCTCATCACTCAGGTTTCTTTATTTGGCATACACTAAAGCTAAACTTAGTTGAACAGTCTCGAGCATAGGGGTGGGTATAGAGAGTACCATACATCAAAAGTTACGCAGAAAACCTCTTCCTTTATATAAATTTACACATTACGTTGCTTTTACTATACATTTCATCATACTTTTTGGGATTGGCTTGATTACTTTGTTGGAACCACTCCTTGGACAGCTTGCTCAATCCACTCACTATCCATGTACAACTTACTCTTTACCTCATCTTACATTCTAGGCTTATCTTGTCTATTGTAAATGGTTCACTGGGTGTACCCCCTTATCTTAGCTAGTATGGAGGTTCTGTCTCTTAGCTTACCGACTGTGACGTTATCTGATTAAAGTATGACCATGCAAACTATTGTTTCTACCACTGTTATATAATTGCAACAAATCTTGTACAAAGTGTGACGCGTGCCCTGAAAGGATTAAGCACCATGCGGGCTAAATGACCCAAAGCCAACCTTTAGAGACCTGTTAGAAAAGTATGTGAATGGTAATTAGGGCCACTCCATGATATATAGGCTAGAACTTTGAAATGAAAACCTATATTGTTAGAAATTAGAGGTGATACTAATTGTATGTGTGTACTCCTATCTTGTTAAATGTTAGCCATGTAAACAGACAGTTCCTCTCTGTCACTGTAGCTATTGATTCAGAGATCAAAAGGGAATATTAACATTTAGATGAATCTTGGGTGAAATAATGTGATTGTCTGTATGTCTCTTTAAAATTTGTGATAGACTGCCTAATGGATAAATTGCCTTATGTTAATTTGTGTAGCTAGTTACTGGTGATGCTTAGGAAGCAGATCTACTTCCAGTCACCATAATTGCCTATTGTTCACCGAAGGACTCTGAGCTGTCAAAGAAGACCTGAAACTGTATAAAAACCCCTTTGGTCCTGATCCTTTTTATCTCAGACCTGCTTAATGCTTCATGCAGGAGAATCTTAAGTCAAAAGGTTGAGATCTCCAATCCTGACTGGATGTCCCTGAAAATGGACATTGGACTATAACCTATAAACTATTTCTTAAAGAATGCTTTGCAGCTACAAAGTTGACCATCTCTACTATGA
Source organism: Gopherus evgoodei (assembly GCF_007399415.2). Taxonomy (NCBI): domain Eukaryota; kingdom Metazoa; phylum Chordata; order Testudines; family Testudinidae; genus Gopherus; species Gopherus evgoodei. The sequence continues at coordinate 10,716,509 of NC_044333.1, read as the reverse complement.
ATTTGATCTCAAAAACTGTACTCAGGTCTGTATGTATACTGATCTTTTAACCAACACACACACACACACACACACACACACACACACACACACACACACACTCTCTCTCTCTCTCTCTCTCTCTCTCTCTCTCTCTCTCTCTCTCTCTCTCTCTCTCTCTCAAATAAATTTTAGTTTAATTAATGAGAATTGGCTGTAAGCATGTATTTGGGTAAAATCTGAAATATTCATTAACCTGGGAGGTAATGTGTCCAATCCTTTGGAATTGGTAGAACTTTTCTATGTGAAGAATAAGATTTTCAGTAATCATCATCATATTTGACTTGGGTATCTGGGTGGAGGCCTGAGGCTGGGTTACTTTAAGGGAACTGTGTTGTTGGCTTCTGGATAACCAGTGAGGTATTATAGAAGCTGTTTTGTGCTGGCATGGTAAATCTAAGTATTGGAATATCATAGAATATTAGGGTTGGAAGAGACTTCAGGAGGTCATCTAGTCCAAGCCCCTGCTCAAAGCAGGACCAATCCCCAACTAACTATCCACCAGCTTTGGGGATTGTCTGTCCCATTCTTTGCAGTTCACCCTAATTGAGTGACCTCAGTTGGCTCCCCAGGACCTCCGGTCACACCAACCCATTTACCTATCTTAGTTAGCGCAGACATTCTGTTTCTAGCCTGCTGATCCATTTACTTCCCTAATCCTGTCTCCCACTAAATGTATCCTTACCCATGTCTAAATACTCATCTTAAGCCAGGCATGCATATGTTAGAAAATATCATCATCATCCAAAAAAAAAAAAGAGAAGGTTCAGGTAGTTGGGACATGTACACCATATAGAAAATGGGAGACTTGCTGAGCAAGTGATTGAATAGAGTGCTCGAGGGAGGAAAAAGAAAGCAAGTAAGGCCAAGACAGAACTGACAAATGACAATGACAAGCGCTGGCATCACCTGGGAAGAAGGACCACAACTAGCACGCAAAAAGAATCAATGGAGGAACTGGACTACCCTATTTTCAGCCTCACAGGAGAAGCCAAGGTCTAAAGTTTTAACAGTCATGTTTTGATGCCTGTTTCTGTGTCCGTGAAAGGCAAGCAATAGCTATAAGGCTAAAGGGAGCATTACTCTTTCTTTCACAGGTGTGAAGAGCATGGCATCTGGCTGGTTAATCTATAGGTTACATATCACAATTAGTAGTTCTGCAATTTCATATTTGAGTTCCTTCAAAACTCCTGGGTGAATACCATCTGGTCCCAGTGACTTATTACAATTTAATTTTATCATTTTTGTTCCAAAACCTCAGTCTGGGACAGTTCCTTAGATTTATCAACTAAAAAGAATGGCTCAGCTTTGGAAAATATCCCTCACATCCTCTGCAGTGAAGACCAGTGCAAAGAATTAATTTTAGTTTCCCCTCAATTGCCTTGTCTTCTTTGAATGCTCCTTTAGTACCTCAGTTGTCCAGCGGCACCACTGGTGGTTTGGCCGGTTTCCTGCTTCTGCTGTGCTTTTCTCTAACTGCTATTTTCCTCTGGATAAATAAGTAAGTAAAGTGTTTCGAAGAAGCTGGTTTGAATCATTGCATTTACCTACTGGTCACAGCTCCCAAAGGGAATTCTTTGCAAGTGCTAAAACCAGTTAAGACTGCTGAGGAATCACATTTGGTGGGGCTGTAGCTCAGGATCTGGTCTGTCAGTGGGCGAATTGCAGGATTCTAACCAGCGACAGGAGAATGCAGGGGACTGCATTCTGTAGAGACCAGTGCGAAGTCAAAGGTGCAATTTATCCTATAACTGTGACACAAGGCTTAGATGACAAAATATGGAAGATACTGTCTAATAGCAGGTGTAGCACTTGGCTTTCTGACCACCTTTGCAGATGGTTTCTTTGACAAGTTTATAATTCTTGTAATGTACTTCTTGTTATGTGGTATTCTGGATTATTCTATTCTCGTTTTCCCATATTCTCATTTTCAGTTTTTGTAACTGGCGCTTTTTGACCTATTTATAATGCAGTCCCTTCCCAGTTCCTTGGAGGAAGCTATATGTGGCTTTGTTGTGGCATACTGCATGTGAACATTAGGTATGTCAAGTGCTCCCAAACCAGGCTTTGTTGTTGTTTTTTTTGTTTTTTAAATCTAATAGAAAAGTGTTTTGGTTGCTGACCAAATGACCATAAAATTACTGGGATAAACAGTGTATGAGAGATGCAGTAAATTTGAATGCCACATGAACAGCCATACTGGGTCAAATCAAAGGTCCATCTAGCTCAGTACCCTGTCTTCTGACAGTGGCCAATGCCAGGTGCAAGAGAGGGAATGAACAGAGCAGGTAATTGAGTGATCCATCCCGTCGCCCGTTCCCAGCTTCTGGCAAACTGAGGCTAGGGATACCACCCCTGCCCATCCCAGCTAATAGCCATTGATGGATCTATCCTCTATGAATTTATCTAGTTCTTTTTTTTGAATCTTGTTATAATCTTGGCACAGGTTGACTGTGCATTGTGTGAAATACTTCCTTTTTGTTTGTTTTAAACCTGCTGCCTATTAATTTCATTTGATGCCTAGTTCTTGTGTTATGAGAATGAGTAAATAACACTTCCTTATTTACTTTCTCCACACCAGTCATGATTTTATAGACCTCTATCATGTCCCCCCTTTAGTTGTCTCTTTTCCAAGCTGAAAAGTCCCAATCTTATTACTCTCTCCTCATACAAAAGCTGTTCCACACCCCTAATCATTTTTGTTGCCCTTTTTCTGAACTTTTTCCAATTCCAATATAACTTTTTCCAGATGGGCCACCACATCAGCATGCAATATTCAAGATGTGGGCATACCATGGATTTATATAGCCGCAATATATTTTCTGTCTTATTCTCTATCCGTTTCTTAATGATTCCCATCATTCTGTTTTCTTTTGTGACTGCCACTGCGCATTGAGTGGATATTTTCAGAGAACTATCCACAATGACTCCAAGATCTCTTTCTTGAGTGGTAACAGCTAATATAGACTCCATAATTTTATATGTATAGTTGGAATTATGTTTTCCAATGTGCATTACTTTGCATTTATCAACACTGAATTTCATCTGCCATTTTGTTGCCCAGTCACCCAGTTTTGTGAGATCCCTTTGTAGCTCTTCACAGTTTGCTCTGGATTTAACAATCTTGAGCAGTTTTGTATCATCCGCACATTTTGTCACCTCACTGTTTACTCCTTTTTCCAGATCATTTATGAATATGTTGAATAGGACTCAGCTCAGTACAGACCTCTGGGGGACACCACTATTTTTCTCTCTCTATGCTGAAAACTGACCATTTATTCCTTCCCTTTGTTTCCTATCTTACAAGAAGTTATCGATCCATGAGAGGACCTTCTCTCTTATCCCATGACAGCTTACTTTGCTTAGGAGCCTTTGGTGAGGGACCTTGTCAAAGGTTTTCTGAAAATCTAAGTACACTATATCCACGTGCTCATTGACCCTCTCAAAGAATTCTAGTAGATTGGTGAGGCAATTTCCTTTTAAAAAACTATGTTGACTCTTCCCCAACAAATTACGTTCCTCTATGTGTCTGACAATTCTATTCTTTGCTATAGTTTCAAAACCAGTTTGTCCGGTACTAAAGTCAGGCTTACTGGCCTGTAATTGCCCGGATCACCTCTGGAGCTCTTTTTAAAAATCAGCATCACATTAGCTTTTCTCCAGTAATGTGGTACAAAAGCTGACTTAAATGATAACCACAGTTACTAGTTCTGCAATTTTACATATGAGGTCCTTCAGAACTCTTGGGTAAATACCATCTGGTCTTGGTGACTTATTACTGTTTAATTTATCAATTTGTTCCAAAACCACCTCCAATGACACCTCAATCTGGGACAGCTCCTCAGATTTGTCACCTAAAAAGAATGACTCAGGTTTGGGAATCTCACTCACATCCTCAGCCATGAAGACCGATGCAAAGAATTCATTTGGTTTCTCCGCAAAGGCCGTGTCGTCCTTGAGTGATCCTTTAGCTTCTCGATTGTCCAGTGGTTTCACTGGTTGCTTAGCAGGCTTCCTGTTTCTGATATACTTAAAAATTTTTTGCTATTACTTTTTGAGTCTTTGGCTAGCTGTTCTTCAAATTCTTTTTTGACCTTCCTAATTATATTTTTACACTTATAGACTCATAGACTTTAAGGTCAGAAGGGACCATTATGATCATCTAGTCTGACGTCCTGCACAGTGCTGGCCAGAGAATATCACCCATCCACTTCAATAACAAACCCCTAACCTATGTCTGAGTTATTGAAGTCCTCAAATTGTGGTTTGAAGACCTCAAGCACAGAGAATCCTCCAGCAAGTGACCCGTGCCCCATGCTGCAGAGAAAGGCAAAAAACCTCCAGGGCCTCTGGCCAATCTGCCCTGGAGGAAAATTCCTTCCTGACCCCAAATATGGTGATCAGTTAAACCCTGAGCAAGTGGGCAAGACTCACCAGCCAGCACCCAGAAAAGAATTCTCTGTAGTAACTCAGATCCCATCCCATCACAGACCACTGGGCATACTTACCTGCTGATAATCAAAGGTCAATTGCCAAATTAATTGCCAAAATTAGGCTATCCCATCATACCATCCCCTCCATAAACTTATCAAGCTTAGTCTTAAAGCCAGATAGGTCTTTTCCCACCACTACTCCCCTTGGAAAGCTGTTCCAGAACTTCACTTCTCTAATGGTTAGAAACCTTCGTCTAATTTCAAGTCTAAACTTCCTAGTGTCCAATTTATATCCATTTGTTCTTGTGTCCGCATTGGTACTAAGCTTAAATAATTCCTTTCCCTCCCTGATATTTATCCCTCTGATAGATTTATAAAGAGCAATCATATCCCCCCCCCCCCAACCTTCTTTTGGTTAGGCTAAAAAGCCAAGCTCTTTGAGTCTCCTTTCATAAGACAGGTTTTCCATTCCTTGGATCATCCTAGTAGCCGTCTCTGAACCTGTTCCAGTTTGAATTCATCCTTCTTAAACATGGGAGACCAGAACTGCACACAGTATTCCAGATGAGGTCTCATCAGTGCCTTGTATAACGGTACTAACACCTCCTTATCTTTGCTGGAAATACCTTGCCTGATGCATCCTAAAACTCCATTAGCTTTTTTAACAGCCATATCACATTGGTGGCTCATAGTCATTCTGTGATCAACCAATACTCCGAGGTCCTTCTCCTCCTCCGTTACTTCCAGCTGATGTGTCCCCAATTTATAACTAAAATTCTTATTACTCCCTAAACACATGACCTTGCACTTTTCACTATTGAATTTCATCCTATTACTATTACTCCAGTTTACAAGGTCATTCAGATCTTCCCGGTCCTTCTCTGTGTTAGCAATACCTCCCAGCTTTGTCTCATCTGCAAACTTTTTTAGCACATTCCCACTTTTTGTGCCAAGGTCAGTAATAAAAAGATTAAATAAGATTGGTCCCAAAACTGATTCCTGAGGAACTCCACTAGTAACCTCCTTCCAGCCTGACAGTTCACCTTTCAGTATGACCCGTTGTAGTCTCCTCTTTAACCAGTTCCTTATCCACCTTTCAATTTTCATATTGATCCCCATCTTTGCCAGAGTTTATTCTCCTTTCTATTTTCCTCACTGGGATTTAACTTCCACTTTTTTAAAGGATGCCTTTTAGCCTCTCACTGCTCCTTTTACTTTGTTGTTTAGACACGGTGGCACTTTTTTGGTTCTCTTACTATGTTTTTTAATTTGGGGTATACATTTAAGTTGTCTGTATTATGGTATCTTTAAAAAATTTCCATGCAGCTTGCAAGGATTTAACTGAGTTACCTGAAAGGCTGTGCTCTTCACTAGGAAATCTAAGCAAAATTCTCATGACTGCTATCACTGGTCCAGCTACACTGGAATAGTACTGGCGGAAGCCCAAGTATTAACAAAACGATAGCACCTTCCTGCATCTTAACTACCTGGTAATGAAAACAAAACAAACAAAAACAAACTTCCTGAAACCAACATCATCTTCTCAGTGTGACTGTAGTGGACATACCTGACAGTAACCCTCCCAATAATACTCTCTGTCCACCATTGAGAAAATAAATTAAAGATGTTATGACTATCTATTACACTGTTTCCAGTAAGAAAGCCACTGTGTTGGACAAATGCTTGTTCCTAATGGGCAAGTATAGAGTCCTGTGTGGTTTTTTTGTTTGTTTTTATTCCTGTTTTGGCTGAACAAGTTAAATACAATAGAATCAAATCCAGTTTTGTTGCACAGCATTCACAATAAAGGTAAGACAAGTTCCTTTACAAGGAATGAGTTAACCCCTGAAGGCTCAGCCACATGCTAATTCATCATTTAGTGGTAAGGCATTCCCTGGAAAATATCCCACCTTCTGACTCCTCTACCTCAACCAAGCTTCACAATAATCATCACTGTGTACCAGTATTAAATTGCTAAAACTTATTTTGTGCGTGTGTGTATGTGTGTAACCAGTCCCCTTGCTGGGAAGTCAGGCATGTGTACAGTAACTCCTCGCTTTAACGTTGTAGTTATGTTCCTGAAAAATGCGACTTTAAGCAAAACGATGCTAAGCGAATCCAATTTCCCCATAAGATTTAATGTAAATGAGGGGGTTAGGTTCCAGGGACATTTTTCTTTTCCCATCAGTGTAGAATCTGAGCCCTCCATAGGAGACCTCCAGAAGACACTCTCCAGGAAAGCTGAAGGTCACAAGGCGTGTTTTGAAAAGAACAAGGAATAAACCTATAGCCTCTACTCTCCTGTTTCAAGTCAGGAATAGCTGCCATTAAATCTGACTTGAAACAGGAGGAAGAAATGCAAAGAAAAGAAAAACAGAAAGAAACAGTGAATCATTGAAAATCCACTTGGACCTGTTCACATTGGGCCTAGTTCTGAAGTCCTTGTATTGACAAAGAGGGGTTTTGTAAGGACGTCAGGGTTTGGGGCTCCAGTGTGAAACCTGAACCCTCTCTGAAGCTGTGCTCCAGAGCTCAGTTTTAAACTGTGGCATGAAATAAGCTCCTTTATTACCCTGTCCCTGTTTTTCTTTGCATTAGGATTGGTGCTGCTGCAGATTATCACAGTCAGTTAGTAATAAAGAGTTTCAGTCCAAAAAGAGAGAATATGCGCACTGTTGGGTTATGGGAGCACCAGTGAATTATATAACTGACAGTTGCATCATGGTTGCTGTATGATACAATAATGTATGATGGTTAGAGGTGCCATGATCTTTGAGCCCCTCCATGCTCATGTTCTTTAGCTGCTGTATTCATTGCTGGTAATTCAGTAGGCTAGGGAACCACAGAGAAAATGCATCTGCTGACCTTCAGTGAGTGCTTTTGTCCCCACGCTGAGACACTGGTTGAAACAGATGGGGTAGAGCAGTATTCAGTTTGAAAGGATCTCCAAGAGAGGATGGATTTTCAGACATTTCGAAGTCTGAGAGGGATGAGAGTAGGCCTTCCAGCTCTGTTTCAAGTTTCCAGGCATGAGCGTGCATGCAGTTCATGAGGGCATGTCCTGTCTGCTCTGTTCTGCCTGCTGGCTCTGTTGTTGTGAGCCTGCAGGGTATTGAAATGGACAACAATCCTGCCCATAAACACAGGGTCCTCATAGATTTCAATGGGAAGCCCACGGGATATTGACACATACAATAATCTAGTGCCGAAGCCCAGGATTCCCGTAAATTTCAGTATTTTACCAGCTCAAATCAAGTGAGAATAGCAGTTAAAGCAGGAATACCATACATCATACATGCCCACTAAAACGTATGCCCCAAAAACGTATGAAGCCTAACTCTCTGACATTGGTGTTTTTGCCCACCCAGAATCAGGAATTGTTTTCATTTTGGTGGGGTGATAGCACTGTGGTATCAGACAGAATTTTTTTCCCTAATATAATTATCTGGAGTTAGGGGTGGAGGATGAGAGCAATCCATTTTCTGTCAGTGAAATTTGACAGTATATTTAAAATGTTTAAATGTAAGCTATATCTCCAGCCTGGAGGGCAGGGGAACAGGCTTTTGGGTGGTTTTGTGAGGGTCTGACAAAGGGAGGAGTGTTTTTATTTCAAATGTTTTTGTTAAGTAAACTGGACAAAAATTGTGTGTGTGGGTGGAGTTTGAAGAAAGAGAGGATGCTGCTTTTCCTCCAGCCTTTGCAGTTCCCCACTAATGTTTGGATAAGTAGAAAGAGAGTACTGAAACTGCTCAGTCTCCCAGTAGCTAAGAAGGAGAGAATGCTCTTTGAATGACTTGAAAACTGCATGCTTCAGACTGTGCACTAATCTGCTGCTGAACTTCAACTGATGTTGGTGGGAGCTGCACATGCAGACTGAGGACACTATATAGCTCATGAGCTCTGTGTCTGTGCTCACACATAATGATTCTGCACTTGTAGTAAATAAATAGATAAATAACTTATAGTTGTAGATTTGTCACGACATTTAACTAGTATATGCATTTCCCCAGTGAATCTCCTCAGTAACAACACAATCGAGGAATAAACCCTATAAAACAATCTGAGCAACGTACAGCAAATAATTATGACGGGAATAAGCATTTATTCATAATAACCAGCAAACGTGTATACTAAACGTTCAGATATTCAAGTGAAGCCCAACCCCCATTAACTAATTTCTTTGAAATAATCATTGCTCAAGTGCATATTGAACTTTTTCACCTGACCATTATAGGAATGTGTCTAAGTGCTGCTTCTCAGTTGAGATGTTAATATTCAGATCATGTCAGTGACCTGCTCACAAGAGCTGAAAGACCAAATATATTATATATAAACTGACATAGGTTAATGATCATTTTCAACCTTAACAGGATGAGAATGCAATATCTTTGATGTATTCAACAGACACTTCTATACAAGAGACAAGAGTCAAAGAAGGGAATAGAAGAGATTCAGGATTTCTGGGGATAATGCACAATGACTGGTTGATCAGCAAACTAGTCACCCAACAGTTACATAACTAACTTATCTCACAACACAGAGGCTGGGATTTTCATAGCAGCATGGAAGATACTCATCTTGCATTATTTTTTAACCCAGGAAAAACTTCTCCAGTCCAGACATAAAATCCCTGGCTGAGATTTTCATATTAAAGCAACAACTTGGATTCCAACGTCACTGTCTGAAATCAAGAAACCAGTTAAACTCTCAGCACCTCTTAGCTTCTTCATTTCATACCCAGCCTTCAAAACCAAATGATGCTCCCAGAAAGTTTTCCCTGAGGTTGTCACAGTTACAACAGATGATCTGTCTGGTATGTTGTGATTCCTGGGAAAGCTCAAGTGTTTTGCCTCGGACAGAGAGCAGCTCTTCCATAAACAACTAGAGAGTTCAACCTAAGGGTGACTGAAAAACAAATTCATGTTTTAAAATATCAGCAGTTGTACCAAAACACAGATTTACCTAGAGACACTGACAGTTTATACTTGGCGGATGATGCATGCACCACGATAAGAGATCTTATTAATATTAAAATATTATTATTAGTAGTAGTAGTAGTATTAAAATAATACCTGTTTAATTAGATGACTGGGAAGCTCATTATGAATTTCTAAAACTTACACGGTAGCAAGTAAGGAAATACAATCAAAAAAACCCCAAGAATGCATTACAAAAAGTACTTCAATATTGGCAAATTGCTGTTTAGTTTTGCTTATGATGTATTAGTAAATTAATTGTTACTGATTTTGTAGAAGAAAGAAAGACTTAGTAATAGACCTCAGTAGCACACTCTTTTAAATCTTTGCTGTGAAATGGAGAAAGACAACCAATATGTTTGGCAGCTTACTGAAGAACTGAGAAGGAAGTTTCTACTGTAATATGTAGCTGAGGAGCCTTTATGTATATTCTGATTTATCCACAAGATTATTCTCCTCTTTTTAAACACTCCCCCCCCCCCGCCCAGCAATTATTTAAAGGTTGGGGAACTGAAATCCTCTGCTTAACCAGATACAGCATGTTCTGCAGCATTTTAAGCTTTCTCAGCTTGCTCCATCACTCCCACCAATGTGTCTTTAGGATGAAGTTAGAAGTTCATATGGATTTGTGAATCTACTCTGGCATATGCAGCTCCTACAGTTGCAGTCAGTATGCTGGATATTAGCATGCCTTAATAACTATTTTTGTGTCCAAATGTCTTATTTCCATTCAAAGATAGGGGGATAAATGTGCACACAAAATATGCAAAAAATATACAGTCATTGGGCCTGTAGATTTATGCCAATAAGCTGTAGTGTGTTTTGGCTTCTGTGATGTGGGTACTCATGTATTGGGAAATGGGCTGAGATCACCAACTTAGTTCACGTGGACTTCTGAACACTCTTTCGAGGGTGACTATTTTTATCATTTTTTACTTGCAATATTTCTAATTGAGGCCTAAATATTTCAAGGTGTCTACTGATTTTCATAGATTACAAGGACAGAAGGGACCATTGCAATCAACAAGTCTGACCTCCTATATAACACAGGCTATTGAACTTCCCCAAAATAATTTCTAGACTCTAGAGCATATCTTTGGCTGGGGGCAAGGGGAGGGAGTTCAGTTTTTCGATGCTCAACTTAAGATGCCTTAACTGGCTTGATCTTCAGAAAGTGCTGAGCACTCACTTTTTGAAGGGCAAGGTGCTTGCATATACCCTTTCAACTGGTAGGTGTGTGCGCATCCCATGCACAGGTTACAGAGAGGTTGCCTAGCAGTCGTCCTGCCCGCAGCAGAGGTCCTCAAACTACAAAGTAAGAATATTAAGGGGAGAGCCGTGCCAGTCCTCTTTCAGTTTCTTCCCAACTTGCAACTGCATGCTGTCATCTGTGGGTGGAACTTTTATGTTCCCTGAGAACACAAACTTTTCACATACTCAAAAAATCTTAATTTTATTTTATTTTATTTCAAGAACTTTTTGTTCTATTTTGTTTTGTTTTCCCCAGACAACATGGCCTCTGGGTTCTGCCCTGTACTAGAAGAGTATATGCCAAGGTCCCCAGGTTTAAAACCATGCTCAGGCTGCAGAAAGCCTATGCTTGTCAGTGACCCTCATTCATGCTGTCTCAAGTGCTTAGGTAAGGGTCACATTAGACATGGGTGCTGTGTTTGTCCTGGTTTCAAGACCAGGACAAAGGAGCTGAGGGAGGAGAGTCTCCATTATGTCCTGATGGAGGCTACCCTTAGACTGGCATTAGAACCCCTGTAGTGGTCCAAGGGTAGTTTTTTTACTCTATCCTGAAGTGTTCCCCCAGCTTTGCCATAGGAGATGTGATTCTTTGGAACAGTCTTCTTCGAGGCCCAAGACTTCAGATCAGGCCTGGTCACAGAAACATAAGAAGAATTTAGCATTGGTTTTGTCGAAGTCCAGAACCCAGGATTCCTCTATAGAAGATCATTCTGGTACCACAATTCCCTGGTACCAGCTCACATGGAGAGATCTGAGAATCAACTCCAGTGCCCTCCCAGGGACCATCAAGACTGGTTACCTCTCTGGTGGCAATGGAGCAGTCACCCGTGCTCACTGCAGGAGAGAAGCTCATGTCTGTACCAACTATGCCAGAGGCTTATGCCACAGCCAGGGACTTGTTAAGCCTGTTGGTACCATCATCACCATTGCTTCAGGTCAAAGTCCCTTATCTGGCACCAGTGCAACCGCTGAGACTGTTGGCACCAGTACGCTCGATTTTGGGGCCAAAAGCTTTGAGCTCTGTACTGCCTCTTTCCACCTTTTCTGGCACAGTACTGGATCCCCCACACTGCACATTCCTGGCGGCCAGGTGGCTGTCCATGCTTTCCCTGGTACTGCATCCCCAATGCAGATTTAGATCTCAGTCACCAAGGTCACCTTCCAGTACTGTGCCACTTTGGCTCAGGATACTCTGATTCTTCATCAGACTGTGAAGTAGCCTCTTAGGTATCTCAGTTCTGAGAGTCTAGCACTTTCTGCCAATCCTGTTCCTGCACATATTGGCCTGGGTTGGAGAAGACTTCAGCCAGGGATTTCAGACCATAGGGGACCTCGGTGCATTCCTCAAGGACCATCCTCAGATCACTGAAAGAAATTGCTTAGGCTCCTAGGTCACATGGCTACATATGTATATGTGACATCTACAGATGACTACACCAGCACCAGAGGAGGAAGGTGAACTGGCTACTTTATTGGAGGAAATTGGCTGCAGGCCACCTTAGGCAGTAGATTGTGCTCCACTGCCCCTCCCCCCCAGTCCCCTGTCCATCAAGGTGAAGAACTAGTATGTTGTACATGCAACAGGAGGTGAATAGACCAAAGCTAGGAGGCTTACAGCCACTGCACCCAAGAAAAGGAGACATAGAGTGCTGATAGTCAGTGACTTCCTTCTGAGGGGGATGGAGGCATCCATCTGCCAACCTCACGTGGCGTCCCAGGAGGTGTGCTGCCTGCCTGGAGCCTGTGTCCAAGACGTGGAAAGTTGGTCAAGGCTCATCAGTTCCTCTGACCACGTCAGGCTGCTCATCCACATGAGCTCTAATGGTACTGCCAGGCATAACCCTGAGCAGATCAACAGTGTCTGTAGGGGTCTGGGAGTTGGGATGAAGGGTTTGTGTTCTTCTCCATCCTCCTGGTTGAGGGTAAGGGCCTAGGCAGGTATGTGCTCATCCTGGAAATGGATGTATAGTTGTGCACATCATGTCGGTGGGAGGGCTTCAGCTTCTTCAACCATGGCATGCTGTTCAGGGAAGAGAAGGGACCCACCTGACAAAGATGAGGAAGAGCATCTTTGTGCACTGACTAACCAACCTAGTCAGGAGGTCTTTAAACTAGGATTTAAGGGGCCAGGTGAGAAAAGCCCACAATTAAACATAAAAAGGTAACCTTTACAGAGGGCTCACTGTTTGGTAGGGACACAGAATATTACAGTAGGGTCCTATGATCAACAAGAGGGAAATAAGCAGAGGGAATCTGCTCAGCATTTTAGATGTCCATACACAAATGCAAAGAGTATGGGGAATAAACCCAGTAGAACGGAAAGTATTAGTACGTATGCAAAATTTTGATTTAATTGGTGTCATAGAAACTTTGTGGGATAAGTCTCATGATTGGAATATTAGTATAGTGGGATATAGCTTGTTCAGGAAAGACAAGCAGGATGAAAAGGAAGGAGGTGTTCCATTATACATGAAGAATACATACACTTGTTCTGAGGTCCAGAAGGAGGTGGAAGGCAGACCAGTTGAAAGTCTCTGGGTAAAGATAAAAGGTATAAAAAATAGTGGTGATGTCATGATAGTGGCGTACTATAGACAACCAAATCAAGAAAAGGAGGTGGATGATGTATTTCTAGAACAAATACCAGAAATATGCAAAACACAAGACCTGGTAGTAAGGAGGGACTTTAACTATCCAGACATCTGTTGGCAAAACACAAATTTTCCAATAAGTTCTTGGAATGTACTGAACATAAGAACGGCCACACTGGGTCAGACCAAAGGTCCATCTAGCCCAATATCCTGTCTTCTGACAGTGGCCAATGGCAGATGGCCCATAGGGAATGAACAGAACAGGTAATCATCAAGTGATCCATCCTCTGTCACCCATTTCTAGTTTCTGGAGACAATTTTTTTGGGGGGGGAGGGGAGGAAGGTAGAACGTGGAGGAAATAACCAGGGAAAACAGCCATTTTAGATTTGATTCTGACCAACAGGGAGGAACCGTTAGCGAATCTGAAGTTGAAAGGCAATTTGGGTGAAAGTGACCATGAAATTAACAGATTTCAGGATTCTAGGAAAAGGAGGGAATGAGAGCAGCAGAATTCGGAGAACGGACTTTTAAAAAAGCAGGTATTAACAGATTCAGATAACTGGTAAGGTGTAGGTCTCATGGGAAGGAAACCTAAGGGAAAAAGGAGTTCAGGAGAGCTGGTAGTTTCTAAGGAGACAATATCAAAGGCACAACTGCAAACTATCCTGATGTGAACGAAAGGTCGGAAGACTAGTAACAGGCCAATCTGATTGTTTCAGGAACTCTTTATTGACCTGAAATAAAAAAGAAATCCTACCAAAAGTGGAAATATGGATGAATTGCTAAGGAGGAGTACAAAAGAATAACACAGGTATGTAGGGATAAAATCAGGAAGGCTAAGGCACAAAATGAGTTACACCTAGCAGGGGACATAAAAAGCAGTAAAAAGAGGTTCTTTAAATAAATTAGGAGCAATAGAAAGATGAAGGAAAGTGGAGGTCATCTACTTAGTGGGGAAGGAGAGCTAATACCTGAGAACATCAAAATGGCTGGATGTTTAATGTCTGTTTTGCTTCAGTCTTCACTGAAAAAGTTAACGGTGACCAGATAAACAACATAATATTAACAAGGAGAAAGGAATGCAAGCCAAAATAGGGAAATAAAAGGTTAAAGAATATCTAAATAAGTTAAATGTATTTAAGTCAGCAGGGCCTGATGAACTTCATTTTAGAATCCTTAAGGAACTAAGTGAAGCAGTCTTGGAACTATTAGCTATTATATTTCAGAACTCATTGAGGTCAGCGGGGTCCCAGAAGACTTTAGAAGGGCAAACATAATATCTTTTTTTTTAAGGGTAACTAAGAGGACCCCAAGAATTATAGATCAGTCAGCCTAACTTTGATACCTGGAAATATTCTGGAACAAATCATTAAACAATCAGTTTGTAAGCAGCTAGAGAATAACAGGATTATAAGGAATAGCCATCCTCTCTTTGTCAAAAGCAAATCATGCTAAACCAACCTACTTTCCTTCTTTGACAGAGTTACTTGTCTCGTGGATAAAGGGGAAAAAGTAGGTGTGATAGATTTGGTTTTTAGTAAGGCTTTTGTTGTAGTCACACATGACACTGTTGTAAGCAAAGTAGGAAAATGTGGTCTAGATGAAACTACTATAAAGTGGGTGCACAACTGGCTGAAAGACCATACTCAGATAGTAGTTATCAATGGTCCACTGCCAAACTGGGAGGGTGTATCTATTGGGGTTCTGCAGAGGTCTGTCCTGGATCTGGTAGTACTCAGTATTTTCATTAATGATTTGGATAATGGAGTGGAGAACATGCTTTTAAAACTTAGATGACACCAAGCTGGGAGAAACTGCAAGCACTTTAGAGGACAGAATTAGAATTTAAAACAACCTTGACAAATTTGAGAATTGATTTGAATTCAGCAAGATGCAATTGAATAAAGAAAAGTGCAAAATATTACACTTAGGAAGGAAAAATCAAATGTACATCTACAAAATGGAGAATAACTGGCTAAGTGGTAGTATAGCTGAAAAGGATGTGGGTCTTATAGTGGATCACAAATTGAATATGAGTCAAAAATGTGATGCAGTTGCAAAAACAAGGCTAATATCCATTCTGGAGTGTATTAACAGGAGTGTCACGTGTAAGACATGGGAGGAAACTGTCAGCTCTGCTTGGCACTAGTGAGGCCTCAGCTGAAATTCTGGGTCCAATTCTGTGTGCTACACTTCAGGAAGGAGTTGGACAAATTTCAGAAACCAGAGCGGAGCAAAAAAATGATAAAAGGCCTAGAAAACCTGATCTATCAGGAAAGTTTTAAAAAACTTGGCATGTTTAGTCTTGAGGAAAAAAAGGTTGAGAGGAGACCTAATAACAGTGTTCAGATATGTTAAGGACTGTTATAAAGAGGACTCCAATCAATTGTTTTCCATGTCCATTGAGGGTAGGACAAGATGTAATGGGCTTAATCTACAGCAAGGGAGATTTATGTTAGATAGTAGGAAAAACTTTGTAACTGAAATAAGTTTCCAAGGGAGGTTGTGTAATCCCCATTATTGGAGGTTTTTAAGAACATCTGTCAGGGATGGTCTAGGTTTACTTGGTCCTGCCTTACCGCAGGGGGCTGAACTGGATGATAGCTCTAGGTCACTTCCAGCCCTACATGTCTATGATTCTGTGCCAGGCTGCATCTCAGAACGTTGCAGGCATGGCTTGAATAAGTCTGTCGTCCTCAGATTCACCATATAGACAAGTTGGTATGCATTCCAGAAAGAATATTATAATTTCTGACCTGATGGATCAACAGCTGCATTTCAGTATGTTACCCTATCAAAGGGATTACGCCTCCTGACAAACTCACAGCTCACTCAACCAGAGCACATTCGGTGTCAGTAATATTTGTGGCACACATCTCAATTATGGATATCCATCTTCAGGGCAGTGACATGGTCTTCCATTCATACATTCACCAGACGTTATGCACTGTCTGTTGCATCATGGGAAGGTACAAGCATAGGGGAAACAGTTCTACAGTCCCTCTTCCAATGAAATTCTGAGCCCCGCTGCCTGGCATAACAGCCTGAGAGTCGCTTACAGTGTAATTGACATATGCAGGCATTCAAAGGAGAAAAATGGTTATTCCCCCATAAATGTTGTTCAAGATGTGTTATGTATGTCCATTGCACAATCCACGCCCTTTCCCAATGCAGTGGAGTCTACTATTGGCTTCCAGTATGAAGGAACTGAAGGAGAGGTGGGTGACTCCACCTTTTATAACTTATCTTCAGAGCATGATGCACTTGGATGTCTGCAGGGCCACTCCAGCAGATACCACTAGGGAAAACTCTCTGGCACCAGTGCACAGGATGTGTACTCACCTATAATGTAATGGATATATACAACACATCTTGAAGAAAAATTACAAGTAGGTGAGTAACCATTTTTCCTTTAAGATGTCTCAAATTAAACTGAGGCACCCAGAGTCACTAGTCATCTTTAAAAAGTGACAGAGTCCTCTGGCACCTTAGAGACTAACAGACATATTGGAGCATAAGCTTTCGTGGGTGAATACCCACTTCATTGGATGCATGTCATCTTTGAACATCTAAGTATGAATGACCATTCTGACTTCTTTAAAAGCAAAGAAATCCTTTACATAACCTACCTTTTTAAGATGGATAGTTCAATGGTTAGGGTACTAGCCTAGGATTTAGGAGACCTCAGTTCAATTCCCTGCTCTGCCACAGACTTCCTATAAGATCTTGGGCAAGTCACTCAGCCTCTCTGTGCCTCAGTTCCTCATCTGTAAAATGGGGATAGTAGCATTGCCCTGTTTATAGAGGTGTGAGGAAAAGTATATTAAAGATAGTGAGGGCTGTGCAAATACTGTAGATAGAAGGTTATTTTCAACATATCTAATTGCATTTCATAGAAGGCTAGAGACAGTATGTCCTTCTGGATGGGTTGCAGCATCTTCCCAACCTCAATGCTTCATGAAAGCCCCTTGTATCTGTACAGCAGAAGCTGGTACTCAGTTGCTTTGATGTTTCAAGAATTTACAGGAAACATTACAGTGTCTGTTTAGTAGTAAATGGACAAATGAATATTGTGCATCCAGTGTTATTAACGTCTTGAAGCCTGTAACATTTATTTAAAAATATAGCTGTCATGGTCTAATTCCCCACTCTGAACCTTAGCGTCCAAAAGATGGGGTGCCAGCATGAATTCCTCTAAGCTTAATTACCAGCTTAGAACCTGTAGTGCTGCCACCAACCAGGAATTCCAGTGCCTGGTACACTCTGGTCCCCACAAAACCTTGCCCGGGGAACCCCAAGACCCAGACCCTCTGGATCTTAACACAAGGAAAGTAAACCCTTTCCCTCACTGTTGCCTCTCCCAGGCTTCCCCTCCCTGGGTTACTCTGGAAGATCACTGTGATTCAAACTCCTTGAATCTTGAAACAGAGAGGAAAATCCACCTTTCCCCCCCTTCTCTCTCCCCCTCCCAAACTCTCTCTGAGAGAGAAAGTAATCCTAACACAGAGAGAAAATAACCTCTCTCTCCCCCTTCCCTCCTTTCTCCCCACGAATTCCCTGGTGGATCCAGATCCAGCCCCTGGGGTCTCACACCAGAATAAAAAAAAACAATCGGGTTCTTAAACCAGAAAATCTTTTAATTAAAGAAAGAAAAAACAGTACAAATTATCTTTGTAAATTTAAGATGGAGTATGTTACAGGGTCTTTCAGCTAAAGACACTGGGAATACCCTCCCAGCCTAAGTATACAAGTACAAATTAAAATCCTTTCAGCAAAATACAAATTTGAACTCCTTCAAGCCAAATACACATTTGCAAATAAAGAAAACAAACATAAGCCTAACTTGCTTTATCTACCTAGTACTTACTATTCTGGACATATAAGAGACTGTATCAGAGAGATTGGAGAGAAACCTGGTTGCACGTCTGGTCACTCTCAGAACCCAGAGAGAACAACCACCAAAAACTAACAGCACACACAAAAGCTTCCCTCCCTCAAGATTTGAAAGTATCCTGTCCCCTGATTGGTCCTCTGCTCAGGTGACAGCCGGCTCACTGATCTTGATAACCCTTTCCAGGCAAAAGAGATATAAAGTACTTCTGTTCTATTAACTCTTACTTATCTCTTTATGACAATAGCACTGGCAGTAAAGAGTATTAACCTGTGTTTTTAAGCATATTGCTTAACCTACCCCTTGATTATGAAAGTAGGCCACGTTACGAGTGCTGAGGGGGTGCAGCTTAAGTACATGTGTGGGTAGGAGGACAATACAAAATTGATTATTATTATTAAAGTTATTTTTTCCCCTGGAAAGCCCCATAAACCTCTTTGTTGTTTTAGCCTTCCAAATATACTATTGAGAGCAACACAATGGAGGAACATTTGAACTGAATCGTACCCTATTAGATAATCAGAGATTAAAGTACTAGAAAAGAAAAGTTAAGCATGAGGTTCCTGGCCCTCTTCAGCACCAGTCAGCTTTTGTTTCACAGCATTTCATCCAGATAGATTCCTATACTTGGTAAAAGATAATATGTAGACTGGTATTGAGCATTAGTGACTGCAAAACCAAGTGGGCTGAATGGCATTCTTGAAGAGACCCAGCTATGGAAAGACTGCTTAGAATTGGTTGACTCAAATTGTTTGTTGCAATCAATTACCCAGGGAACTTCACACTTTTTTCTGTTGGAGACTTGTTTGCTGATTGATCCTGGTGTGTGTGTGTATGTGTGTGTGGACAGTGGGTCCTAAGCAAGTAGTCAAAGTGAACATTTCACAATTTCTGGGTTTGGTTGGTTACCCATGTCATATGATGTCATTTTTCCTGCCCAACCGGAGGACTGAAACTGGCTGAATAAAAGGATAACAAATGGTGAACAGCCAACATTCTTTTTCGCCTGGGGAAACAAGGTTGGTATTAAAAACGGCCATTCCCCAAACATTTGAGCAAACAAAACCTGCATGTGAGAATGTTTGTCTGCAAATGGGAAATAAGAGATACAAACAGAGTCAAACAGAATAGCTATTTGGAATCCAAACAAAGGTTTGCAAACACAAGGTTTTAAAAAAATATTTAACCAGCTTTATGTTGTTTGTCCTATCACAAAGACAAAACTAGGAAGTATCTATTTTCAGTGTGTCTAGAGATAATGTCACACTAAAGAAAGTTCTGAGTGCTGTAGAAAATATTCAGTGTGGCAATATTTAACCTAATAATTAATGTCTGATTTTAAAGAGAGGATTTCATTCTTGGACAAAGTTTTCAGAACATACCAAATTTAAATACTAATCCAGAGCATTGCATATTTCTGCTCTTTGTTTTTCTTTCTCTTGTAATTTTAGTGATGTGTGTATATATATATGTTCATATGTGTATATAACATATATTTATAATTTTACATGTACATAAAAGTCATGGAAAGGCTACAGATAATTATATACAAGGAATCATGTTTAAGAGCCCTTCCAGAAGCAACTATGCTTAAACATAAATGTTTCTAGTCTGCTGTTTATCTAGGTTGGAGTTTTCAAAGAGGCCTGTGAGACTTGGGCGCCTAAACCCTTTACACCCTGAAAATTCCAGCCCTAAGAGCATGAGCAACAGCAAGATCTTACTGCTTTTACTGCTCACTATCTGTGCCTCTTTGCTTCAGTGAAGTCACAGGGCTCAGCTGGTGACAGGTCACTTCCAAAGTGATTGGCTGTGATCTTAATCACAGCGTGATGAATTAATTGCATGCTCCAGACAAGATGTGCTATAAGGAAGAGCATTCTCATTAGAACATATCTTCAGTGGTAATACCAAAAGGAACAATTAAAAATGCTGGACAAGCAAAAATGTCCTTTGGTATGATGGTTCATAGCTTACGGAGACTGGATGCTTAGGAAATTGCTAATGAGCTATCCAGCTTTTTATCTCTGTCATCTGTTCAGTCCAGCACAGGCAGTTATAGCCAAAAGCTGAACCAGCTGAAGGCTGTTTATTGCCCCATGTGAGTTTATAGTCTCCCACTCCAGTCCTCAATAGATAGATAGATGTCTCTCACAAAACTATTTAGCATTGCCTGCTAACAGTGAAGGAGCATGGAGATAACTACCTTCTCCACAGATTCTGATATAGAGGTACTTGTATAATATACAGATTTGGGGCATGTCTGTCAGTGGCTGGACCCAAATATTTTAACAGCCTGCTATATACATACAGTCAAGGGAGTTACTCCTTTAGGTCACTTTGTAGTAGCTTGTACTTTTGATTCTGAGCATCCAAGTTTGTCCTGTTCATGAAAACGGTTTCTGTAAGTATGTGGCCCTGGCACACTGGACTTTCAGGTACTTCATGTTGTTGTACTGTTCTGTGTGGATACCCTTCAGTTCCTAGTGCTGAAAATCTAGCGCTTGTCTGAAGCTAAATTCACATGATATATTAGGAGTAAAATTAAATAAGGGTTCGTCTTTTAGCAGGTTTGCTCTTGTTTGCTCCAGTTTTTGGTTTTTTTTTTCAGTCTTACTGGTACACTTGTGAACTCTGCAATAATTATCTCAGAAATATACTGTGTTTGACTCCCATTGATAGTGAAGCTCATTAGACCCCTATTATAATTATTACCCTCTTTATGTACACCTTGTTAAACACTTAAAAAGCTAGGAATCCAGGGGATGCTGTTTTAAGAATGTATTTAAATTACCAGGATGAATTATGTAAGGTGCTTAACAGTATGTTCCCTCCACTTCACTTACAATTTTACAGAACTCAGGATGCATAATAATCAGTTACTCTGCCGGGCTGTGCTCTGATGCTCAGTATGCATTTGCTTCATTAATGCAAATTTGTCTCTGGAAATAATCCCCGTAAAGGCTGGGTGGGAGATCTAGGCATGACCAGCAAAGGGCTGCTTTACCTGCAGCATTTATATGAGTGTACCTGATAGGACCTGCAAAATATAACACAGGCACGGGGAGTTCCCAGCAATGACACTGCACACAACCAGTAACAACTAATGAAGAGAACTGTGGTTGCCATTAAAAAGCCAACAGATGCCACTTGGTCACTATCATTTTAACCTATTCAAAGTACAGTGAGACAATCAGACCACCAGTAGGTGGTAAGGATGGACTTTTTTAGTGGCAACCACTTTGATGTCAAATGGAAGCACATGCTCAAAATTAGGCTTGGCAGAATCTGATTTTTTTTTAATATAACTTCACCAGCAAATACCGATGTTTGTTTATTTTTAAGCATTTTTTTTAGATTTAAATTGATGAAAACTTGCCCAGTTGCATGAAATTATGTGTGTGTGGGGAAGCCAATATCACATGTCAAAATATACAAAGTAAATTTCCTTAATTCAAACGCTAATAAATTCTCAAGCATTATTTTCCTTACTTTTCCTATCTGTACATTCATATTATCATCTATGGAAATATTTTGTCTTCAGTTTGTTTGTACAGTGAAATCACTGTTTTTTGGCATTTACCAATACAGATATAATCCTCTCAAGCCTACTCATAATGGAATGGGAGTTCCATATCCACTTGGTTTCATGACCAAGGTATCTTATGGCAGAGTTGAGCATGTGACGTGCACAGCTATCTATCCTAATAAAGAATCTGCAAGGATTCCTTAATGCTTTTAGAGATGCATTTCTGCTACACAAATTGACTCTTTAAAAATTATATGGGGTCCCACATTTACCACAGCCTGGTGACTTCCAGATCAAATTTGTTTAGTTATAAGTAAAAGCTTTCAACACTGCAAGCTCATCATTGGATTTAAAAATCTGCTATCTTTATGGCTCATGCATCACAAATAATAAAGATTCTACAGGCAAATGCTGCCCTCATTTGTACCCGTGCAACTCCATTAACTTCAATGGTGATTTGCAGATGTACTGAGGGTACCATTTAAAGATAATGGGCCGCACAAATGGCCCTGTACATTTTACTTAGTTAATGATTATACTGATGATCCACATGCCAAAAAAAAAAAAAAATCAAGTTCAGTTCCCAGAGCTGTGCTGACTCTGCAGGGGCGGATTAGTAAAAACAAAATTTTTCACATTAAACTTAGTTCTCTGGCTCTGAATATACATACACAAAGCAGCCCTGTTGAATAAAAAGGTTCCGTTTTTACATGTACTCTTTTGATCATCATCAAACTTTAATCCACCATGATCACTTTTTCAATTAAATAATTATACTACCAAGATATTGTCTTGTCCAGATATTGTTTTCCTAATGGCCCCTCTTCAATATCGTTATAGCAATAGAATCGAAATTGAGAAAATAGAGGTCTGGGAGATGTTTGTATGCTAAAAGTTCTGTGAGGACCATACTATTCATATTGGAGATAAGCCCAAGTCTAAATGAAGATGCAGATTTTCAACACCTTCAAAATCAGTGTTGTTTTGATTTGTTGAGTTTGATTTATTTTCTCATCTCCTACTCTAGCTAGGCACATAGCCTGTACTGATTGTTTATGTAACAACTGCTCTTTTAGTTAAACATTTTACTTTCAATTGCAAGTGAAAGAATTTGACAGTATTGGCTCAGTAAAATTTAAAAAACCCAGTGTATTAAATATTAACCATATTTACCTTCAGTTCAGTGCTACTATATCTTCATATGATGTTGCTAAAAGAAAACTGTAGTTATTAATTTTAAATTGCTAAATAAATATTTTCTCAAGTGTATGTTTGTATATAAATATACATACCCACAAAAGTCAATAGACCTATAGAAATTATATTTCAAAATAGTTTTAAAAATCCTATTGCTTTTCACTAAATCTATTCTGCAGCTGTCCCTGAGTATGATATTTTGCCAATACTTCATTAGATGGGGACATCTGTTCCAAAAAAAAATGAGACCGAAAATGCACCTCACCATTGGAACAAATGGAAGAGTTGACACTTTCAAAATTGTTGCAACATGAATTAAGAAAAAATAGAACTTTGGTCAATTTAACTATTGGTTCACTCATGGTTATGACCGCATGTAACTGAAGGGCAATTAAAATGACTAAATTTAAGGAAAATATAGAATTTAACCTCCAGAAACTTTTGAGACGTCTAATTTGAGATGCATTTCCTGTGCTCTAACATGCAACACCAGATTATCTGAATAGTTGCTTATTGTTTGCTTGTTCATTAATGTTTATATTATATTTAAGATGCCAGTAAATGTCTCTTACTGATGTATTATTTTGTATTATGTAGTGAGGGATAATGACGTGGCTGCCTCTGACACAGTTTTGTTTGCCTGTTTTCTTTTAAACAAGGATCACTGTTCAAACAACAGACATAAGCAGTAGCAAGATTGCTCTTATTCTTTCTTTTCTTATACAAAGGTTTAAAATATTTTGACTGGCTGGCACCAGCAGCTATAAATGAGAAAAATACCTCTGCGGTTTCACTACTATTTGGTTGTGCTAAATGTGCCCACCCATTGATATGTTTATATGTATATATGGACTAGGAATCTCTGGAAATTTGAGACTGAAAGGCAGCACTGTAATGCAATTAGAGACATTCTGACATGAGCAAGTATCTGCTAGCAAACAATAAGAACAGGAGAGTTGTAGGCTATAGACAAGAAACCTGGTTCTTGTCAATCAGTGTTAATACATTTCCAAAGATGTTTGCTTATTAATCAGTGCTTCCTATACTAAAGCACTAAAGCCTTCAGATCATATGGAACATATTTTTTTTTAATTTTTCAGGATTTCTAAACAGGATTCCTAAAGGAGAGGAACAGATTTTATCGATACTGATTTTTGTCTTTTGAAAAACTAAAGTTATTATGCTTAAAACTGAAAAAGAAGTTTAACTTTAAGAGCAAGTTGGAGTATGTTGCGATCAGCCATTTTTTCCTGTAATGTGAGAACCTGGAAAGACTGTTCAGGGATTCTCTTTTGGGAGCATAAATAACAAGTAAATAATTGAGAGCAAAGCTGATGCCGTATAGCATGTCAAAGAATTTCATTATGATGAGGAATTCAATGGACAGCTGCGTATGCAAATGCTAATTACCCCCTTTGTATGTATGAAAGACTAGAAATGGGTCTTTATCAAACCCTTGGATCTGAACCCATTTGAATGTCACACATTTTAGGATCCACTTCCTGTTCCAAACTGTCTAGCAGGGCCTCATCACTACACTAAGCCCCAGCCTCTTAACGGTGGCTCTAGAATCCTGCTAACTTTGGAAAAGTTCTGACCTGGATTCTGATCCAACCTTTGTGATTCCAGTGTCCCTTGATCAAAATCAGATGGGATTATCTATCAAATATTGTAGGCACCAGCGTTTAAGAGGAAAATATTTTGTAAAATCTGAGCACAATTCAGCCATAGCTTGTTTAAAGATGTCAAGAAATCCCTCTGTTCCCCCAGCCAAAGTACAGGTTAACTAGACTGAATATAAAAATCCTATTATGCTATATATCTTTTTATACCTTCTCTGTTGCATATGTGGATATGAAAGAATTAAAACAGTCCAGTCTAACAATGTTATAGTGATGGAGTGGTTTTAAAAACAAAACAAAAAACATTTCTGATAGAACCTGGAACAGATTTGAAACACCATGGTGCAAGAAGTAGTGCTCTAATCTTGCTTAAATTCCTTATTTACGGAAGGTCAGATTAACCTGGTTGCTGATGCAGTGAGCTGTGTTTGGTGAATCTCAGAAATTTTGGCTTAGATGAGAATTTCAATGGTTGGATATTTCTTTGGAAATCTGTCATGAGGACCGCAACTCTTATGAAAACAGGATATCTCGAAAGAGTATCAATAAATCCTGTTTCCGAGCCTGACCACTACACGGTGCATTTTGGGAAGTGCTGACTCTTTTATGATCACCACAGTACAATATTAATTCTATCTGCTCAGAGGCAACATGATCAGGATAGGATATGAGAGTGGGAGTCAGGAAACCTGATTTCCCTTATCAGCTGTGTCTCAGACTTTGTAACACGTTGGCCAAGTCACAACCTGTCTGCCTTTCAACTTTTCCATATGTGAATAATTGTAATGAACTTCTCCTATGTACTTTGAGAGCAGTAGATGAGCACCTCTATAGAAGTACTATTATTTATAGCAAGGTCTCATGTGTTTACTGTAGCTTACAGAAACTTGTTACCAGGTGATAAGAACCAGTTCAGCTATAAAGAGACCAGTGCTATGAAGAATGATCACTAATTGACCCATAGTTGGCTAATGAGAAGCTTGAAGGTCATGGGTGTCACATGAGAATGAATAGCCTCGCTGCTTAATGGGAAACCCCCACACAATGTATGTAGCAGATGTTGTATTCTGGCCTCTTTGTCAGTTTTAGCAGAGATGGTGACATATGAATAGGAAAAGTTTTCTCTCAAATTCTGGCTCTGGCAGCCAAAGTTAATATTGTTTTCCCTCACTAAGATTAATTAAACAACCTGTCCGCAAAGATCAGATTTATTTGACCATTATTGAGTTACACAAGCTCCTATGAAATAGGAGGCTAAACCAGACCAAAAATGATTTTGTAAATAGAGCCCATTCCAGTTCTATTGTATAAACAGAGCTTAGAAGCATAGATTCACACGCTTGCATGCTGTGGTTGACCTTCTACAACTCTGCACCAAATAAGGACTCAGAATAAAGATTGTTCTACTTTTCAGGTATTCAGTGAGATCAGCAAGTGGGTGGATGAGATTTTTCCAAGTCCTGCCCAATAGCAAGTCTCCCTTGAAACCCCTAGTTGTATGCCTGCTGTTTTTCCACACTTGGCAGAAATATGTTATGGAGTCTTACTTCTATCACTTGCCAGTCCAGGAGACTGCAAGAACTTTCTTAAGATTTATTGCAATGCGCTGTTATAGGAGTATTCTGAGAATCTGAGAGGCACATTATGTGCAACAGCATACTATATGAGCAGAGGTAGCTTTGGATTTTGTTTGTTTGTTTGTTTTATTTTTTGCCTCCTCAGTTTGTATAGAACTGCACACCCTAACATGCAGGTTTCCACATGGCAGATGTCTAACTGCTCGGGTTGTTTGTACAAATTACTGGGGCACACACAAACTTGGATAATGCAAAATTATAGACCATTTTTGCAAATTTGACACTATCTTTTAAAAATGCCTTACAAAACTGCCCTAATAATTAATAAAACACGCATTAACAAAAGCCATTTACTCATAGACTCATAGACTCTAGGACTGGAAGGGACCTTGAGAGGTCATCGAGTCCAGTCCCTTGCCCTCATGGCAGGACCAAATACTGTCTAGACCATCCCTAACAGACATTTATCTAACCTACTCTTAAATATCTCCAGAGATTTAGATTCCACAACTTCCCTAGGCAATCTATTCCAGTGTTTAACTACCCTGACAGTTAGGAACTTTTTCCTAATGTCCAACCTAAATCTCCCTTGCTGCAGTTTAAGCCCATTGCTTCTTGTTCTATCATTGAAGGCTAAGGTGAACAAGTTTTCTCCCTCCTCCTGATGACACCCTTTTAGATACCTGAAAACTGCTATCATGTCCCCTCTCAGTCTTCTCTTTTCCAAACTAAACAAACCCAATTCCTTCAGCCTTCCTTCATAGGTCATGTTCTCAAGACCTTTAATCATTCTTGTTGCTCTTCTCTGGACCCTCTCCAATTTCTCCACATCCTTCTTGAAATGCGGTGCCCAGAACTGGACACAATACTCCAGTTGAGGCCTAACCAGCGCAGAGTAAAGCGGAAGAATGACTTCTCGTGTCTTGTTTACAACACACCTGTTAATGCATCCCAGAATCACGTTTGCTTTTTTTGCAACAGTATCACACTGTTGACTCATATTAAGCTTGTGGTGTACTATGACCCCTAGATCTCTTTCTGCCATACTCCTTCCTAGACAGTCTCTTCCCATTCTGTATGTGTGAAACTGATTGTTCCTTC
The DNA here is from genome assembly GCF_007399415.2 of Gopherus evgoodei. Classification (NCBI taxonomy): domain Eukaryota; kingdom Metazoa; phylum Chordata; order Testudines; family Testudinidae; genus Gopherus; species Gopherus evgoodei. Next base: position 10,689,301 of record NC_044333.1, on the reverse strand, counting down.
CTAGGTGGAGCACTTTGCATTTATCTTTATTGAACTTCATCCTGTTTACCTCAGACCATTTCTCCAATTTGTCCAGATCATTTTGAATTTTGACCCTGTCCTCCAAAGCAGTTGCAATCCCTCCCAGTTTGGTATCGTCCGCAAACTTAATAAGTGTACTTTCTATGCCAACATCTAAATCGTTGATGAAGATATTGAACAGAGCCGGTCCCAGAACAGACCCCTGTGGAACCCCACTTGTTATACCTTTCCAGCAGGATTGGGAGCCATTAACAACTACTCTCTGAGTACGGTTATCCAGCCAGTTATGCACCCACCTTATAGTAGCCCCATCTAAATTGTACTTTCCTAGTTTATTTATAAGAATATCATGCGAGACTGTATCAAATGCCTTACTAAAGTCTAGGTATATCACATCCACCGCTTCTCCCTTATCCACAAGGCTCATTATCCTATCAAAGAACGCTATCAGATTAGTTTGACACGATTTGTTCTTTACAAATCCATGCTGGCTATTCCCTATCACCTTATCACCTTCCAAGTGTTTGCAGATGATTTTTTTGATTACCTGCTCCATTATCTTCCCTGGCACAGAAGTTAAACTAACTGGTCTGTAGTTTCCTGGGTTGTTTTTATTTCCCTTTTTTTAGATGGGCACTATATTTGCCCCCTTCCAGTCTTCTGGAATCTCCCCCATCTCCCATGATTTCCCAAAGATAATAGCTGGAGGCTCAGATACCTCTTCTATTAACTCCTTGAGTATTCTAGGATGCATTTCATCAGGCCCTGGTGACTTGCAGGCATCTAACTTTTCTAAGTGATTTTTTACTTGCTCTTTTTTTATTTTCTCTTCTAAACCTACCCTCTTCCCGTAAGCATTTACTATACTAGACATTCCTTCAGACTTCTCAGTGAAGACTGAAACTGAGCTCTCTGGCCTAAGAGTATATGCTCTACACTGCTATGCAGGAGTCAGAAGTTTTCATCACAGTCCTAATCTCTTGCTCTTCAGGATAGAAGGGTTGGGGAGTACTGTGGCAGAAGCGTATCCATCTCTTGGGGCTGAGATAGGAGTATCCTACATCACTCAATCATAATGTTTCTACTGATTAAAGAACAGCCTGGGTGACATCCCATAAAGACTTCACGTGGAAGAAAAAGTGTAATGACATCACCCACAAAATAAGGGTTTTAATAATGAAGTATGTATCCCTGGTCTTTATGCATCACTAAAATAATTGAGTGTGTGTGTCTATTTTCATGTCCACATAACTTGGGGCTTGCATTTTTGAGGCACTTCCATTTGGAGGTTCCATTGATAAGGCAGAGGAGTTTAGTAAAATTAATGGCCAAAATTCTTCTTTCAGCAGTGAGGATAACTGAGAGCCTCCATTCTCTGCCATACTGCACTCTGTGAAGTTCTACAGATAATGCTAAATTAAAGTTATTTTTGACGCCTTATCAGCTAGTCATTCTAGTGTCTGAGAAAATGCTTCTATCCTTTCTCTTTCTTGTATGGCAGTCATGCAGAGCTCTCCAAGCAATACCACAGCACACACAAGTGATACGTTTGTTCTCATGCATTGTCCAAATGCACTTGTGTTCAATGTTATGTCCCCAGCCAAATGAGAATTAATAGTTTTCTAAAGCAATGCATGTAGCTCACTTGTGACATTTATTCAGGTTTCATGAGACAGTTTGCAAAAGAATAAAAAATGACATTGCACAGTTCTTTTACCTAGAAACATGTTTCCATCTTTCTTGTTATGATCCTAAATCTGCAACCTAATTTGCATGGACAGACCCCAATTAAATCAGTAGGGCTCCATTTGGGCACAAGATACAATTGTAGGTTGTGATTCCATTGTTAGAGCTGAACTTTACATTTAAAGCAATGGTTAAGTCTCTTATGACTGAATGATATAGGGTATCATCTCCAAATTTATAGCACTTTCAGTACAGAAATAAATTCCCAGAAAATTTAAAATCTTTTGCAACAGGGCAAAACTAAGGCTACTTGCAGGGCTGTTCAAACATTTTTAGCAATTTTGATTGGAAATAGATTGACAATTTTAATGAAAAATGTATCCCGTTTTTCAGCAAGCTCCCATTATTTGTCTTATAAATATGCATTTTTATATATTAACATGTTTGGATTTTAAATCTAATCTTAACTCTTATTTTCCTGGATATACAATACTTGTATTCTGGTTAATTACTACAGTCTATCATTTAAAGTTAGTGATATGTATTTTCAACCTTAACTCCAGTTTGATATAGGGCTTGAGGTTTTTTTGGTCTGAGAATTCGTAGAGAATTTGGGACTGGTAAAAATACCTGATTGAGAACTCTGGAGATGTGGTAGTTTCCTGTCTATCCACACAAGAGGCAAAGCACAGTGCAAGCATCACCATTTTGACCACCAGTAGGTTTCAACCCTGAAATAGAGAAACCCACCTCTAGATGTGAGAGAGTAGCTTAGATTCCGTGCCAATTCAGTGCTTAGTTTCTCTGCTGAGGGAGACAGGAAGGATGTCAATTAAAACTAAATGCTGTGTTGAGTGAACACAACTGCAACCGCCAACTCATGTTATCTAAGCTGTTAAGTAGCCAACAGAAGGAAAGTTTCTCGTCCTACTGATCTGACTGTAACAGAGTTGGACAGTTACCCCTATCAGTTATGTTTCGTATCCCATTCCAAATACCCTGAACTACCAAGGCTGTGCCAAAGGGAGTTAGGTGCCCAGCTCTTACACAAATTGAGTAGTAGTAATGTGCCTGACTCCTTTAAGTGCCTTTGAAAATTCCAGTCCAAGTCCTATATACCTTTTTGTTCTTATAAAAGGTTGCAGAGTATATGGCACTGAACTCCTCAATAAGCATGCTAAACGCAGTGCTGGGTCCATTCATTTAAACAAAAAGTTAATCTGAACATTCGTGGATTTTTGCTTCATTTGTTGGCTGACAGCCCTGGATAGGCATCCTACAAGATTTATGAATACACGTTTAAATACATTTATACATGATAGCTCAATTAAGCTTGACAGAATGTTTAAAATGGGTTACGCCTGACGATAGCTTATAGATTCAAGTTACAGGGCACTTGGAGATTGTTTGATTAGTTCATTTTAAAAGATCATGAAAAATGTGCCAAATTCACATGAAAATTCAAGTCTGTAACAATACTTCTTCATCTCTGCATAACAAATCCTTATTTAGACTGTATGCAGCTTTAGTCATCTACATCAGTAATGCTCTTATTTCAATACCATGTGCCGTAGACCCTGTGGGGATTCACATCCAGAAGTCGTTGGTGGATAGAACTTGCAAAAGCTGTAAAACTCTCATTGACTTCAGTGAGAGCAGAGTTAAAGTGCTTTTGAAATGCTCCCACAGTATATCTACAATGACTGCCTACAGCTGCATCACCATGTCATGTTCTCATATAGGACAACAGGATTTCAGTAAAAAGTTTGGATCTGTAATGATTTAAGGTAGCAACCCCTATCTTTAGGGTGCTCAACAATTTCCATTGTAAAAGATACTTGTGACCTTGTCTTTGAGAAAGTGTCACAGCCTATTGTTTGGAGACTTCTACCAGTGTGATGCATATGCAAAACTTCCAGCAGCCCCAGTTTTTGCAGGACTTTCCTGCTTTGACCTACAAACCGCCTTGTCCTGTGCTGATTGAAGTGGTTCCTCTCCTATGGGGCTGGCTGGGTTTAGCGCCCCATTCCAGGCATTGCAACCCAGCTCCAGCGATGGGGTCAAAGTGTTGCTTGGATCTGGGGAGGGAGCCAAATTTGAGTGAGTGGCATTGTGACCTCCTGCGCCCTGTCACAATGTCACGCAGCTCACTTCAATTTTGCTTGGCTGGCCCCCCCCTTTGGGGTTAAGAAGAAGAAACTCTTTGTCTAGAATTAACACGTTCTCTAAAAAATCCATGTAGTATTTACTGAAATATTCCAGAGATGTGCTTTTTTTTACTCACCCATTTTAAATCTGTGAACAATGAAATAGTACAATACAACTGAGGTATAATGTGGCATACACAATACAGCTGAGCAAATAATTAAGACTAATTGATTCAGTTAAGATTTTCTCTTTACATTTTAGAAACTCTCATCGCTAATAAATCATTAGCAAAATACAAGTATTATACTAAGGAAAAATAAAAATATATATAATATTGTCAGATAATTCAATTAACAGTAACAATTCAGGGAAAAGACCTGAGCATCATTAACTGGCTATGCCAGAAGGACAAGAGGACCTGGATGTGGTTTAATTAGGCCGCAACTTTATTAACAACTGTCTGGGAGTGTACTGTGAAGGTAAAAGTGTACAGTGCATGATCATTTCAGTATATACCTGGCGGTCTTCTGTCAGCCTTCCCCCTTTGCCATCCTGGTCCCCAGCCTACCCACTACGTGGACCTTACTATCCCCCCTTCAAATGAGGGTTAAGGTGAGCTATAAAGGAGAGGAGTTGACTCCCTGCCATGCCAGTCATAGGAGCCCAGATCCGCCGCTCCCCATTTCCACTCCTTTAACAAACACCTTCTTCAAATCCTCTACCAATGCATTTATCTGTGGACAGTTCAATGAAGATATCTGCTCAATGTGCAGCAGCAATCATAAAAGCAAGCAAACTGTTAGGGTGCATAAGGAGTGTCATGGACAATAATATCAAAAATATGTCATTATGCAAGTTAATAGTACACCCTCCCTGGAATACTGTGTTCAGTTCCAGTCACTCTGTCTCACAAAGGACATAGTAGAAATATCTGGGGTTCTGAGATAGGTGGCAAATGACTGGAGGTATGAAAAACTCTCATGTGAAGACATCGAAAAGATTGGGAATGTTTAGAGAGGAGACAAATAAAAGGAGACATAAGAATAACAGTCCGCATGGATTTGTCAAGAACAAATCATGTCCAATCAATCTGATAGCTTTCTTTGACAAGGTAACAAGCCTTGTAGATAGAGGAGAAGCAATAGTTGTGGTATATCTTTACTTTAGCAAGGCTTTTGATATTGTTTTGCATGACCTTCTCATAAACAAACTAGGGAAATACAACCTAGATGGAACTACTGTAAGGTGGGTGAATAACTGGTGGGAAAACCATTCCCAAAGAGTAGTTATCAGTGGTTCACAGTCAAGCTGACAGGTCATATTGAGTGGAATCCTGCAGGGATCAGTCCTGGGTCCAGTTCTGTTCAATATCCCTCGGCCCGCGTCGCTTCCAGCAGCTCCCATTGTACTGGAGCAGGCGATCGGCCAAACCTATGGACTTGGCAGGTAAACAAACCAGCCTGGCCTACCAGGGGCTTTCCCTGCACAAGTGGTGAAACAAGTCTGGGAACCACTGATTTAGATAATGGCAAAGAGTACACTTTTATAAAGTTTGCAGATGATACTAAGATGGGAAGGTTTGCAAGTGCTCTGGAACTGGGAGCTGTGGGCGGCTGTGCCTACGGACGGTCAGTATAAGCAAACTGTCTTGTGGCTCGCCAGCGGATTACCCTGATGGGCTGCAGGTTGCCTACCAGTGATGTAGACAAACACCTGTCAGAAATGGTGTAGATAATATTTAGTCTTGCCATAAGTCCAGGGGGCTGGACTAGATGACCTGTTTGAGTCCTGTGATTCTGTGATAAAAGTAATATATACAGAAGGTAGATTGGGAACTTCTATTCTCCCTGCCTGATAAAGATGAATTCTGGAAGTAAAAGATGAATCCTCATATTTCAGGGCATACATCAACCTCTATTGTAAACAGAGCTTAGTACCTCTAATTAATAGAGGTACAGCTGAACAAAATTTTTCATCCGAAACTTTTTTCACTGAAAAATGCGTATTTGGATTGATCAAAACATTTTGTGAATTTGTGTTGAATCCGTTGAATTGTTTCAGTCAAAAAAATCAAAATGTGCCATTTTAACAGTCTGGAAACAAAACATTTTTTTTTATTCAAAATTATTTTTGTTTGGAAATGTACTTAGTTTAAGTTTAAAAAAAATAATATCTTAAAAAGCTGAACCAAAATGATTTTAGTTTGACTGGAAACAAATTTTTTAAAAAATTTGTGGTTGAATGAAACATCTTTTATTTTTATTTTAGGTCAATCCAAAACAATGAGAGTTTTTTCAATTTTTTGTAACAGCTAGTGAATCAAAAGATTAGTTATTTACACAACTCTAATTTGGAGGAAACTTTACCTGGGGGCAGGTTATATCATAACTTCCTATTGCATGGGGTTCTTGGCCACAATTTTGAAGCAGCCAGCACTGGCCATAGTCAGAGAGAAGCTATGGGACTAGATGGACCACTTGTCTGATCCAGTACGGCAGTTTTGGGTGAGTCAGCTTCACCCCAGAGAGACGCATTGTCTATAACAATAACACCATTTAAGGTCTCTAAGTTTATCATTTTGTATTCAAACTCTGTTATAAGTTAATCAATAGATTCTAAGAGTAAATTTTTCAAAAGTTACCAAACTAATTTCCCTCTAAGCTGTATGGCCGTGCAGCTGCCTATTAAGCTCTGCGCAGATGCTCAGGGCTGTAGCGGGGAGAGATGCCTCTCCCCAAGGGCTGTAGCGGGGAGAGATGCCTCTCCCCAAGCTCCAGATCTGCTGCAGCGCCCCTCGCCTGGCCCCGACCCAGGCCAGTCCCGGACCTGCTGCAGCTGGGGGCAGGAGCGGCGCCAGGGTTTTTGGCGCCCTAGGCGCAGGGCTAGCTCTAGCACGGCGGCACGCTGCGGGGGATGCTCTGCTGCTTGCCGGTCTTGCGGCTCTGGTGGACCTGCCGCAGGCGTCCCTGCGGAGGGTCCGCTGGTCCCGCGGCTCTGGTGGACCTGCCGCAGGCGTCCCTGCAGGAGGTCCACCGGAGCAGCCTGCCGCCCTCCCAAATCCTGGCGCCCTAGGCGATTGCTTAGGTCGCCTAAATGGAAGCGCCGGCCCTAGCTGGGGGACAGGCACCCCTCCCCTGGCCCCAAACCAGCCTGGCCTGGGCCTGCTGGCCAGGGGACAAGTGCCTCTGACCCAGTCTGGCCTGGGCCTGTTGTAGCCAGGGGAGAGGCTCCCTCCCTTCCCCAGCGCAGGTGCTGCTGTGTAGGGAGAGAGCTGGATGGGGGAGTCCTCTTTCCCCACTGGAGCCCAACTGTACCCTAAATCCCTCATCCCCAGCTCCACCCCAGAGCCCACACCCCGAGCCAGAACCGTCACCCTCCTGCACCGCAACCCTCTGCCCCAGCCCCGAGTCCCTTCCCACACTCCGAATGCCTCAGTCCCACCCTGCCACATGAATAACATAATTCATTCCACACATGGGTGGGAAAAATTAGAGGGAACACTGCTCCCAAGTTGCTTAGGAGCTTAAATTTCATTGATTTGAGGGATTTAAGAGCTTTTTAAAATTCTATCCTTTACACTCATGCAAATTTGATTGTAGAATGGTAATTCAGAAACCTTAAATGGTATTGTGGTTACAGACGATGCTTCTCTTTGTGGTAAAGATGTCTCAGGTAGGACCTGCCATAGTGGATCAAACCAGTGGACCATTTAGTTCAGTAGCTTAAGCCCCATTTTCAAAAAAGGCAGTTCAGAAACTAAACTCACTGTGTAAGCCAAATTGATGTAACTTTCTATGTCACTTAGGTACTTTCGAGAATGTGATTTACGCTCCCAAATCACTTACAGTAAAAATTTCTGAAGCTCCTAACTCTTCATCAAATCACTATGCAAGTAGATAAGGAATTTTTAATTTAATTTTTTAATAGGTGCATCTGTTGTTAATTTAATAAGACATGCAAGTAAACAATCCAACCAACCACTAAAGCTTGTTTCTCTCACCAAGAGAAGTTGGTCCAATAAAAGATATTACCTCACCTTCTCTTTAGTGCACTTTTTGAGACACTCTAGATAACAGAAAATACTGATTCTAAAAATCTTTAGTTGAAATCTTTTAACCAGATGCCTTGCTATCACTTCAACCAAGAACTTCCACATCAGCAGGTTTAAAAAATAAATTGTTTTTTTAAGACTTCAAACATTTAGTAAACAACTAAAGACAACTGTTATTTTCCTTCTGTATGCTATAAGAATATGTTTAGTGCACAATCTTCAGTTCTCCCTTAATCCCTCCAACCCCTGTGAATAAAGCATTGGATTACCAAGTAATATCCTTCAACATGAGGAATTATGCACTTAGCCTCAGGTTCCATTTAAACCACCGCTCTAGGAGAGAGATTACTGACATCATTGTTCATGTTTTCAAAAGCACAAACTGTCGCTGACACATACAGAGCCATTTCTTTCTTAGCATCACGGAGAGCTGGAGTGGCACAAATTTCACATCTCTTCCCTTCTTTTGTTCTGTTTGTTCATTTGCTTTTTGTGCATCTTGGAGGTGATTGGCAGAGGGGGACGCATGTTCTGGTGGCTAAGATACAGGACTGAAAGTCAGAGATCTGAGATCTGTTCCTGGCTCTGCCACTGATTGTGTGGTGGGGAAATCACTTAACTTCTCTCTTAGTTTCTGTAAAATGGGGATATTTTACTGCCCCAGGGGTATTGCGATAGGTATTTTTAGTTAGGGCTAGTTTGTTCTCAGTCCTTCTGTATGTTTGTGTGCAGTAGGTAGGCCCTTACTGTTTACAAAGTTCTACATTCTTGCTAAATGTTATTAAAACAGTGTCAGCCCAACCTCTGAATTGATTTGCTTTTGCCATCAGAAGTCATAGTCAACAATATTTTTTGTACACATCTTTTTTTTAAAATAGCTGTACAACAGCATATTTAGATCATGTTGAATGCAAGAGGTTTTTATGCTTGTATAATTGACTCTGAAGCCATTTTCATTGATCATATTATGGTTCACTTGAAGAATACTTAATATGCAGTTTATTTACCCTTAAGTCCATAAGAGACTTGCATTGAGTGTGTGAAGGCCTACTCTAGTTAGCTTTTCGGTGTCCTGTCATCCAGTAGGTGTTAACTATATTATTTACAAAACTGACACCAGGAATCATATGTCGCCCTGTGAGCCACTGGATCTGCCATGATCTATTTAAGGATGCTTTTGTCCAAGGAAAATTGATGTGATAAATCATTATGTCTCTATCATAGTTCTACTTGTTTGGTATTTTTAAAGAGGTACAAAAGAGAGGAAATATTAAATTCAAATTGAGCTTCTGGTGTAGATCAGAATCAGTCCCACCAAAATCTTACATATTGTTAGACAGAAAACTGGAATATAAATCCATGTTCCACCCTCTCTTCCCATGCCCCAAACAATTGTGTGTTATTTACCCAGGAGACTGTTGCAGATTAGAGCCTTTCAGGCCTACTGGGTAATTATGTAATTAGGCAGGGATTTAAAAAAAAAAACATTTTAAGTACCCAGTAGATTAGAGAGGGTTCTTCACACATCTTCTGGTCTACTGGATAATTACATAATTGGATGGAGTTTAAGTTACTTTGATTTGTACATGCAAGACTGGAAAGACTCCTTTTTGTGTAGTCTCATTACATTATTTTAAAAGCCCTAAAATCTTTTGGAAAAATTCAGGAGAGCAAATGTATTTTTCTCCATCAGCACCACCCCATTGTCCCAACAACAGTTAGATGATAAATAGTAAGTCAGTTGCTTCATACTTGAAAAATAAGACTTTTCTTTAAATTGAGTAACTGATTTTATGTTGTTTATGATATTATGAAAAATGTGTTGAGCTGATTTTAAAAAAATTGACGCTTCTCAGTCAGATTCTGAGATGCTGGAGCACTTCCATCAGCCCAGAGAACTGAGAGACTTGTAGGGCTCACTGAAACTCCAGTGAATAATGTTGGCCTTCTGACATTAGCAAAGGGTGTAGTTAGCTTTTGAGTGATGGGGAGAATATGACTCTTCTCAGAGACTTGGTGTCAGCTATTTAGGGAAAGGGACTCTTTTTAATTTTTCATTTGAACCCTCTTCCTAGTGTTGCTATATCCGTACTTGTGTGGAGCATTGACGGTGAGCCAGATTCTCCTCTCTACACTATTTTTTTTGCTGATGTATTACTATTGACTTAAATAGTTATTCCACTAATGTAAATGAGAGGAGATTCAAGCTGATGGAATTTTGGTTGAAGGGCAAACCCCTGCTTTTATGAACACTCTCATGGGATTTTCACTGTTCACATAAAACAGACAAGAACTTCAGCTTTCAGGCATCTTATTCAACAAAGCATTTAAGCATGTGGTGAAGTCCCATTTAAGTCAATAGGAGCTTTAGCATGTGCTTAAGTGCATTTCTGAATCGGGATTGACTTGGTCTCATCCATCTGACCACCACACAGTAAAAACTGTGCAAGAAACTCAGTTCATCTTCCTTCAAAAGGTTGAATAACTTAGCTGATGCTGAAACTTTAACCTGTGGTCCCAGGGAATCTAAAATCAGATTCAGATCTGATGCATAGCCTTCTAAGCTCTTTGCTCCAGAGAAGGATCAAAGATTTGCAAAAGTGAATCTTATCACATCCTCCAAACCAAGCACTCTAGGCATCCATTTTTTAATTAAAATAATAGGGAATGTTCCACATCCTTAGTAAAGGTTCAGATCCTCCTGTACTGTCGCTGAAGTCAATGGAAGTTCAGCCTTTTACCTGCGTGGAAGAAGGAGTGGGGCTGAAATGTAATTTTTGGAAAGAACTTAAATTTCCTCTTAAATGTAGTGGTCGGATTTTACAAGGCATTGTCATATAGAAAAAAAACTCAGCCTAATGACTTGGTATTTTAGATTTTTGTTTGCACTTCCCAGAACAAAACAGGCTCATTGCCGATGATAGTTTTGTGTGGAGAGGAATTCCAGTTCACCTTAATGATCATTGTTTCAAGTCTTCGGTTGTAGAAATGGGATGTGAAGGTTTTATCACAATGGAAAGAAAACTTAGAACTAGGGAAGAATTTCTCATCCCTTTTAAACAGATAACATGGCAGGGAAAGAGGGAGAACTATTGAAACCACAAATGATAACTGTCTAATTTTTTTTTATTACTGTTGACCTGTACAGGAGACTCTGAGGCTGCAGTCTGGTACTTCATGTTAAACATAGCAAAGAAATGTGTTAGCGATGGCAACATAAATCAATACTAAGAGCTTGGTCCAAAGGGAGGGAAATTTACATAGTGAAAGAAAATTGAGGAACTGTGTTTTTCCGCTAATAATATATCAGTGCAGTGTCTAACCCAAGCTTCTGCACATGTTCACTCTCTCAATAGCTATACTTATTCTTGCTATGTAGTTGTTTTGCTTGCTATAACACATTTAATAGAAATGCCCATTAGTTTCTGGCCCTTATAAGAGCTAAATATGCACTAAACCACTTAAATTCACTGTCATTGCCCAAGTAGTTATCAGTGGATCCAGCCCCAAATATTAGCTGTGACCGTATTCTCTAGCAATCCTCATCTTGTCCCCTCCCCAAGTATGAAAGGAAAGAAATGAGCATTGTAGCATAGCTCACTATATCCCTGCTCTTTCTCATTTGGTATGTCTTTAGTCAGCTTGGCTTAATACTGTAGAAATTCTAGGTTTTAGAATTATAGAAATCAATTCTAGAAGGGAATTTTATTCAAAAAATGAAAAACCCTTGTCACTCCAAAGTCTTACTAGCAGTGTTGACAAAGACACTGATTTGAATTTATTTAGCCTAAGATGAAGAATACAAAATCCTTTTATTCATGCTTACTCTCTTATTTCAGGTTTCATGCTCCTTTATCATGGCTGTACTGATTACCTATCTTCACTGCTGTCCACCTGTTGGTTAACTCCCCTGTATCTCCGTTTGAGCAGAGTGGAGTTGCCATAATTGTAGCTACCCTAATGCAAATTTTAGAGAACAACATAGCTAAGACTTTTTTGTTTTGGTAAACAAATATCAAATTGTTCTCAGCCCTTTATCACAATGTGCCTTTGCCTTCAAACCCAACTCACATAAATCTCTTCTTGTTCATCCAAGGACTTTTATGTCACTCCAAGACTGATTAACTTAAGTGATAAGATGCTAAATATAATACTGTTTTAGAACTACCTACAAATAACTGGCGAATGGAATTTGATGAGATGTAAATACATTTGATTTAAATAACATTGCAGCCTTCAAAGAGAGAGAGATTATAAAATTCAAAAAAACTGTTAATGTTGTACTCAGGTTAAGACTTCAAATTTGCAACAGCAGAGAATTCAGTGTTATAATTTTCATGGCAACCTTAAGCTCATTTGCGTTGAATGGGCCAGGTTGAGAGGTACAAGTGAATGGAGTTACTGCAGATTTACTTCAAATAGCTGAAAGAAGATATCACCCAATATTTAGCGGACAGTCACATTGCCATTTAAAATGAAATGACAACAACCAAAAGGAAAATAACCATTGACTTAGAAGAAAAACTGGTGTGAGTGGGTGAAAAACATGCTTCAAACCTTGCGTAAATATTAAGTCTATTTTTACTTTTTTGTCTCTACAGGTTTTTCATCTGCCCCATCTGAGATTCATTATGGTACCTTGCAGTGAGCAATGACCTCCTTTGAAGAATATAGGTGCCAAAAAGACAGAGAGACACTGGCCTTGTTTCCCTCTTACTTGACAAAGTGAAATGGTGCTCTTAAGGTGATACGTGTTTACTACACTTGGAAACCCAAACGGTTGGCTGGACAATTTTTCCCTTACCTCCACCCCAGTGTTCTGATGGATGGTTGACAGTGACATCATGTAGTAGTCCCTGAGGTGTTGTCATAACTGAGTTGCAATGGTTTTGTACACTTCCCCATTTCCCAACAGCTTTCTATCAGTTCTGCATTCCTTTTCCTGGGGCCTGATTTTCCCATGTTATTGGTTTGCAGACAGGCTTGTTGCCTCCTTTGTTCCTACCACCTATGAGAAACGTCAAAGGGCAGACGATCCATGCTACTTTCAAGCACTCTGCATTATTATTACCACTCCTATCTACTTGGCACTGCTGTTGGCATCTCTTCCTTTTGCCCTGGTTGGCTTCTTGTTATGGTCACCTCTCCAGTCAGCTAGAAGGCCATATATCTACTCCAGGCTAGGAGACAAGAGCCAGGCCAATGGTGCTACACTACTTACTGAATGGAAAGCTGCAGGCAATGGGAAAAGCTTCTGCTTTGGTAGTGCCAATGTTTGTCTGCTACCAGACTCTCTGGCAAGATTTAACAATGTGTTCAGCACACAGGCACGGGCTAGAGAAATTGGGCGAAGAATCAGAAATGGGGCAAGCAGACCACAGATAAAAATATATATAGATTCCCCCACTAACACATCCATCAGTGCAGCCAGTTTCAGCAGCTTGGCCTCTCCCCAAGTTGGAGATAGCACTAATCGTGCTGTCAGTGTAGGCATCAAAAGGACATCATCTGTAGAGTACAAGGGAGACAATTCTGGCTCAAATAACAGTGAGGATAGCAGAGATACTAAAGCTGGAGGGGAACTAAATGAGGGAGAGGACAACAACACATGTATCGTGCGCATAAGTGGGGAGGATAATGGCCACATTTCAGACACAGAAGTGGATGCCATTAGTGGCCAGGCTAATATCAGTAGCCTAGCAGAACACTCCTTGGAAGGTGAAATAGAGAGCCCAAAGGGTCAAATACCCAACCATAAACAAAAAGAAGGAGATTCTGGGAGTTTAGACAGCTACACTGCCTCGCGAGAGTCCCTGGTTAAGGTTCGCATTGGAGATGGCACAGTGGACCAAAGTAACATCAACAACAAGCTCCTTTACAAAGCCTCGGTCATGAAGAAGACCTCTGTGAGGAAAAAGAAGCATATGGATGAAATCTTTGACCATGAGATCTCTGCGTTCTTCCCTGCCAACTTGGACTTCCTGTGCTTGCAGGAAGTATTTGACAAAAGAGCAGCAGAGAAGTTGAAACAGCAGCTCCATCACTATTTTGAATACATTCTATATGATGTTGGGGTCTATGGCTGCCATGGCTGCTGCAGCTTTAAGTTTGTTAACAGTGGCCTGCTTTTTGCCAGCCGCTACCCAATTATGGATGCTGCCTATCACTGTTACCCCAATGGAAAAGGAACAGACTCCTTGGCTTCCAAGGGGGCCTTGTTTCTCAAGGTAAGGCCCTTTCTTTTTGAAATCCATAACTGTCTCTAGTTCGTGCTTGGTTATAAATCAGCTGTGCTGCTGGTAAATGAACTCTGTTAGAGATGGGTCAGAGAAGCAGTGTTCAGAGCTGGATTACATTTAGGCTAGAATTTGTGGCTTAGGGAATGTACTAAAGTAATAGACATGCATGAAATGTTGAAGATTTGGGGCTAGGGTTTGATTTCAGATTTAAGGGTGTCAAAGTATCAAGCTGTTCTCTTGGGATTTTGCTCTCATTTTGAAGAAATCTTTTATTAAAACGTATGCTTTAAATAAGCCTCAAGAGAGACACATTAACAGGTGAGGGACAATGACGCTAACAAATTCACTCGTGCTGTGTGTTTACAGAGGAAATTGGGGATATTTGAGGGACAGGCAGCCTCAGAACAAAACAAAAACTAAAATTATTTCAAGAGATAAGTGAACTGTCTTTTTAGCATGTAATGATGCCTCTCTCATTGTGTGAGGTGACAGTTGATAAAGAAGTAAGCAAAACCAAAGGAAAATGTTTGGCACTGAAAATTATGATAGTAGTTCATGCAGAGTGAAAGAATTAGTGGAGGACAGTGGTGAGTACCAAGTGCAGAACAAGTGGACCAAAAATTCTGGGGAGCCTGTGTCACGTAGTGATTGTTCAAGAGGGTTGTCTTGTAAAATTCACCAGGCTTTGAAGAGCAGGTCTGAGATGCTTCTCTTTGGTAGGACGGTTTTCTACACTCGGAGTGCTGCTGCTCGTTCTATTTTCCACTTCAGAAGTTTGAGAGCATTGTTTTTTTGCACTTTCTTAGGACAATTAATTTAAATAAGATGATGATTGTGAGAATATATGATTTGAAGTAAAGAGTTGTGCTTTTCAGGGTCAGAGGAGGCAGATACTAGACATCTCCATTAAATGAGCTGGTTTTGCAAGACTGGTAACACATGGTGTTGAATTCTTATGAGATTGGTTGTATATCTCACTAGAAACTAGAAACCAGACCCGTTTTCATTCTTAATTTGACTAAGAACCAAAACTGTAGGGCTAGGCTCAGATCCAGGGTTTCTAATCTAAACGTATCCCAAAAATCCCCAGGAGTATTAGATTTCAGGTTCTGGCCTTTGACATAGTGTGACGGGTTTTCCCAGGTTGAAGCCTGGACTGCAGGACCACTGAGTCCTCTGTCCCACCAACCTGAGCTCATTCTTAAACTGTGATGCTATTGGCAAGCTACAAGCCTCTGGCAGGTACTGCACCTACGCAGACATCCACAGGCAGGGACACACCCAACTGAGTTGCACAAATGCTTCTCCTAACCACTCATGAACCAACAATAGAAGGCTTCAGCTAATTCCCCCAAACTCCCCAGCCTTGCACCCCAGAACTGTACTACCTTGCCCTGGACAGAAGCCTGACTAGTGTAAGTTCATTACCCAGTCTGACCTTCCTCCATGTGGAGAGGACACACCAGCCTTTGTAAACTGAGCTGAGATTTCCCATGCACTTCAACCAAAACACACTGTTTTAGGTAAAATATAAAACAAATGTATAAACTACAGAAAGAGAGATTTTAAGTGGTTATAAGTAGTACGTATAGAGATCAAGGTTGATTACCTAAGAAATAAAAGTAAATTTGCTATCTGAGTTCTGTGAATTAAACAGGATTTGAATGGAGCAGTGTCTCACTCAGATAG
This sequence comes from Gopherus evgoodei, assembly GCF_007399415.2. Lineage (NCBI taxonomy): Eukaryota > Metazoa > Chordata > Testudines > Testudinidae > Gopherus > Gopherus evgoodei. The sequence continues at coordinate 10,673,467 of NC_044333.1, read as the reverse complement.
TATAAACAGGTCACAGATCTTCAGTACTCAGGCTGGAACTCTCTTCCAGCCCAGGACCACCCTCCCCAGTTGAAAGTCTTTGTCCTCCAGACATGTTTCCAGGTGTTGAGTTGTGGGGAGAGTGAGGCCAAGTCATAATGTCACTTCCCCGCTTGATAGTTTCTTCCAGCTTGCTGGAAAGATCTATGCTTGTAACATGGAGATCCACCCCTATTGGTTAAGCAGCCTCTATAGTCTATATGATCTCTCTGAGAAGTCTTCTGGGATGGTTGTTGGGAGTCTGGATTCCCTTTAATGGACATGAGCACATCTGGCTACTCCATTGTTGTACCTAAAAGGCTGGTTGTGGGTGTTCCCAACGTCAAACATATTTCAGTAACACAGACAGTGCAAAACTTCATGACTTCACATACAATGATAGAACATACAATCCAACAGGATATTAAAGTTCAACAGATCAAGAATTTTAAAATGATACCTCACAAGGCATATTTTGTACAGAACATATTATGTGACGGTGGTGAATATGGGGGTTCCAGGGTGCTGCTTTGAGGTACAGAGTGCCACACATACTTCCAGTTTAAGAATTATTTCTCCGATGATTTTAAGTCCAAGGTTTCATTTACAAATAAAATGTTTCAGGTGCTCAAAGCAGATACATTTTTCTTGCAAAAATGCACCTTAGATTGTTCAAAATCCATTGTTGCAGTAGTCATTAAGAGACTGAAAGTACAGTTTAATAAGGTTCAATGCAAGTGATGAAAACAATGTGCCTGTAATTTTGTCTATAAGGTCTACAGGTGGATGGATAGCTGATAGAATGTTTTGGTAAACCCTAATAACAATGAAATCAGAACCTTTAAATATGGAAATTAGAAGATAAGCAAACATACACATACATATATAATCTGTAATCATTTACCATTCCTTATATGTATTCCAGAACCAAAATCCTAGGTCTGTACACCATGAGCTAATGAGGTTCACATTTTGGATCTGAATTTGGTAGCTTAGGGTCTTTTTTATTGATAAACATAGCTAAAATTTGTTCTCTAATCATTCAGAGCTGCATACATAAAATGAGCATAAACACTCTACAATATGGAAACTACTAAGGTCACAATGATTCCACTTCAATTTGTGCATATATTAAGGTTTAAGAGATTAAAAGCAATCTGCTTTCAGCTGCCTATTGCTGCGTCATTGATTTGTTACCCTGCTAGGAAGTCAGCAGTATTTCCATTCCCCCTTGCAGAAAATTAAGCCTCTTTTCCAGATACCATTGGGATGATAGACTTAATTATTGATTCAAGTTCTTAAAGTCACAGTTTAGCAGAGGATGAGGGTCCAATTTACTATAAAGACTCCTGAAGGGCCAAAATCACTTAAATTGGTACAGGTCTCAGACTCAGCCTGAAAATAATATTTTTCTCACGCCTGTGTGATTCTGATATGTTGTTGTATTTTATTCCCCCAAATGTTTTTATTCTGAATTACGTGTACTCTGTGCTATGAAATGCTTTTCAGTTTGCATTGTACATTAAGTGGTCACAGGTCATTTTCTTTCATGAGAAGATGCAGGATGATCTATGTAGTTTAGTGTTGCCACAACTTATTTGTTTAGTAAAAGTTTTTAACCCTTTGCAAACAGCAGAGTTGATGTATTACTGAAACAAAAACCTACAGCAAATGAGGGGCTTGGATATCTCCAGTGATTTCAATGGGCTTTAGGTAAGGGTTTATATGGGGATGTCTGCATCTGTACATAACATATAGTCCTGCAGACATCTCTGCAGCTTGGAAGTCTATTTCCTGCAGGAAGCAAATACCATTCAGTGGAACACACCCTGGAGGATAATTGGTGTTGTAAAGCTCTAGAGCTCTTATCACAAAGTGACATAATTCATTTTGTTGTGTTTGGAACAATAGTGATGAGATTTCATAGGACAAACAACTGTGTTTTTAATAAAAGCTTACCTGGACTACATGTGAGCAGAGGCCAATCTCAGTAATTTTCAGTAGAACCCTGTTCCTAAAAGTCATCCAAGTGCCAGTACATTAAATCAAGGGAGCACTAAGTTAATCATCACATCATCAGCATAAAATCTATCTGATTGTAAGATATTGTTTTTTTGCCATACCTGAAAGATGTCTTTTCAAATTAACTATTTCACAGAAAATATGGTGACCATGCTTAAGAGTTAATACAGGAGAGCAGCATCTGAGCTCCCTTGACCATGGGGGAGCCATGTGGCCATGAGATAATCAGCTGCCTATTTCCTTCAAGCTGGAACATTGTGTAACGTATAAGGGTTATAACATGGAAAATGTCCCTGACAAAACGCAAGGTGTCTGGTAGTCCTATTCTCCACTAATTTTACATGCTTTATCATCTGGCTCTTCTTAGTCTCATCTCATTCTTCATTCTCGGCCTCCAAATGCTCCCTGGAACCCTTCTTCAACTTGCTGTTCTCCACATGCTCATTTTGCAGATATATTCCCAAGCAATCCTTATCTATCTTCTCACAAAGTACATTCTTTAGAGCCTGTTTTGATTATTCATAAACATTTGGGAGCCAGTGATTGGAACTGGATGTCACTAGTTTCCAGATTAAGATTTTCATTTACTGGTAGCTATTCCCACATTGTTTTGGACCATATCCAGCCTAATCTGATTTAAATTAAGGGTTTATCTCAGCATGAGTTCATGTAGTCTTGTTGAGGAAAAGCCTAGCTGCTCCCCATTCTAATGTCAGGGATGGAGTTAAAATTACTCTTTATGCAGGCTGGCATATTGCAGGATTGTGTGATTGTATTCTGGCTGTCTCGTGGAAAGGAGAACATTCTGCCATTTTAGGAAGAGGAAAGCTGTCTCTTTCAAAAACAGAGTAGTACTTCAGAATCTTCCCCTTACCTCTCCTGTACCACAGATTCAACTCTCAAGGTAAAAGAGGAATGTCCTCTGTACTGTGGGGAAGAGGGCGGAGAATGAGGGGAAGAAGAGTTGATTGGGGTGAGTGTCATGAGGTCACGTATTTAATCACATACCGTTTCCAGCCATCATGATGACACACCCTTAAACTTGCAGAATCTCAGAAAAAAAGCTAGCTTCCAAAATCAGAAGAATGTGCACAGGGGAAAGGAGGATATGGGTGTGTCTCTTATTTTAATGGTACCATCTGTCCCCTGCTATAGAGCAAATGCAGCAAGAAGCTAGATTAAATTCAAATTAAATTCAAAACTATTTGAAATTTGAGGGTTGAAATTTTGCATTACAAAATGAGGCTATTTCACCAAAAAGTTCCCTACATTTCACACACTTGCATATTTGAAATGGGCCCTTTTTTCCAGTGAAGAGGGAGCTCTGGTATAAATTAGGATTACCCTGCCCCCAATTGTGAAGTTCTGGATTTTGAGAGATTTATGTAGACAAACAATATAGTTTATCTGGGGCTATAGATACCTGAAGTATCATTAATAATATCTGTAAAACACTCCAGCTCATACCTAGTGCTTTTCATCCATAGATCTCAAAGCACTTTACAAAGAAAGGTCTGTATCCTTATCTCTATTTTGCAGAAAAATAAATTGAGGCACAAAAAGCTGATGTGACATATTCAAGGTAACATAGTATGTCAGTGGCAGAGCCAGAACTAGAGAGAGAGGGAGAAATGGAATCCAAAGTCTTTTAACATTGGTTCAAACCTAGGCTGGATCAGTGCTGGCTGACTTGATGCCAGCTGACCACTTTTCATGGGCCTATGTAAAGGGGATTTTATATGTCTGTGTAAAGGTGGATTTTATAGTCCATCACAGAAGCCATCATCCTCCTTGGCACTTTGGCTGACAATTTCATGAGCTAGACCATGGATTTGGCATGGAAGCTTGAACTAATTTCTCCTCTGTAGAAGGTGATACATCCAGGTCAAGATTAAGACATATTAATAGGCTTGGCAGAACTCAATTTTTATTATTTTTCAAATTTTGACAATTGATACTGATTTTTTCATTTTTTCCCCCTGATTATTAATTACAGTCAAACCCCGCTATAATGCGCCCCGCTATAACATGAAATCACATGTAACGCAATCATAGGTTGGCTCCCCATTAAGGCAGATACAATTTAGATAATGTTTTCACAGTACTGTACAGTACCAGTGGTCCCCAACACCATGGCAGGGGAGAGAAGCCGCGGCCCCTCGCCTGCGGAGGAAAGAGAACTTCAGGGCTGCAGGTGGCGGAGTTCTCTGTCCCCGACAGGTGCAGGGCCGCGGCTTCCCTCCGGCTTCAAAAGGAGCCGCAGCTCCCCGCCTGCCTGGGACAGAGAACTCCGAGGCTGCAGGCGCCGGTGCTCTCTGTCCTCAGCAGGTGGGGGGCCACGGCTCCTTTTGAAGCCGGAGAGAAATTGTGGCCCTGTGCCTGCCAGGAACAGAGAGCACCGGTGCCCGCAGCCTCGGAGTTCTCTGTCCCTGGCAGGCGCTGGGCTGCGGCTCTTCTTGAAGCCGGAGAGAAACCGCAGCCCTGCACCTGCCGGGGACACAGAGCACCGGCGCCCGCAGCCTTGGAGTTCTCTGTCTCGGCAGGCAGGGGCCACAGCTCCTCTCCCCTGCTGGGCACTAGGCGGCGCACATCAATGCACCGCTTTGGGGACCACTGACAAACTGACTGGTTTGAAACCCGACTATACCACGACCCTGCATTTAGCACGATGGAAGTTTTTGGAACCCAAACGTCATGTTATAGTGAGGTTTCACTGTATTTTTAAAGTTGTGGGAAATTGAGGGAGTAGAATTGGGATTAGGGCTAGTCAGCGCTGAGAGGCAGGGCTACAGGGGGTTGCCAGCACTGATAGCAGGGCTGCAGGGAGCTCCCTGTGGAGCAGCGGGGCCGAAGACACCAGGGCAAAATGTACAGGGGAAACTATAGTCCTGGGCCAGCAGAGCAGACACCCTGGGTTGCAAGGAGGAGAACACGCTCTGGGCTGCAGGGGAGGCCACCTCACTTCTGAACAGTTCCTGACCAGGGTGGGCTCCAGCACTCTTGGCTGGGAGTAAATGAGCAGGGCCGTGACAGCAGAGCGGCAAATGGCTCCCTGTGCTGCTTAGGATGATCGGATGTTCCAATTTTAAAGGGACAGTCCTGATATTTGGGGCTTTTTCTTATATAGGCTCCTATTACCCCCCACCCTCTGTCCTGATTTTTCACACTTGCTGTCTGGTCACTCTAGTGCTGCTGCAGGACTGATGACACTTGATCCCAGCAGATGCAAGGTGTAGGGAAGGCTGCAGTCCTGGTGGGGCAGAATAGAGACCACTGACCAGGATTGCAAGGAGGAAGAGGAAGATGAGCCTCCAGTCGCTGAGGAGACCTCCCCACTTGAACGGCTCCATCCCCGGGCAGGAGGCATTCAGCAGTGGGATGGCCTCCCACACAGCTGGGGTTTGGCCTTCTCATGGCCCTGGCTCAAGTTCTCTGCTCTGCCCTGCCAAGACTGCAGCCTTCCACACACCATGTGCCTATAGGAATCCAGTGTCACTGGCCTTCTGGCTGTGCAAGGAGCCATCTGCAGCTCCACTGTCACAATACTGGTCCTTCCCTCCTTCCCATAACCACAGGGCTGCAGAATGTTCTCTGTGCTGCTGCAAGGTCGGTGACATCTGATCACTGCAGGTGCAAGGTGTTGCACCGAGTCACCGACTGTTACTGTTGGAATTTTTTTTCGATTTCAATGTGTGCTGAAATCGATGTTTACTGATGAAATCGATGTTTAGCAAGGCAGTGAGGGGCTTTTGCTCCCTGTATTCTCCCTGTTCTATGGATAAATGGAGAACTTAAGTCTTCAGAACTGTCAACCCAGCACCTTGTACCCTTGAACCTCCAGCAGTGTTCTTCACCTCAAACATGAGGATCCCTTTGGTACATAATAAGAGAGATCTTGGAGAAAAAATTTCTACTCACATCTAAGAGACAATTTAATGTGTAATGCATTAAATCAACTGGTCTCTGCTGCCACTGAAGACTAATGAGAAAAAGTTACCAAACACGCTGGAAAACCAATCCATTTTCATACTCTGACAACTTGGGCCTTGCAAGACTCTGCGTTGGATTTGGTGACATTGTGTTCTAGCACAGAGTTCCCCATTTGTTTACAACTCCCTCAGGACACAACCTTGGACTCTGTTTTGCAGATTTTACATTTCCTGTCATAGCCTTTAATGCTGTTTCACTCCAAAGGAATGAGATATCTTTGCAAAGTATGACTGGCACACTTGCTCTTCTGTGCTCTGGATTCTGTCTGATAAGCCAGATTGCCTCCTGACTGGATGAAAGTGAATACAAGCAGGGCCTTGTGCATGTACATGGTAGTCATAAACTTTGCTTTAACATGAGTACATTCACACACACACACTTTTTTGTGTTCTACATTCAGCTGAAGAATAACTTAACACATTCTCTTTTATATAAAATGTATGATACTATCTCCACTAGGTAAGGAAAAAAATCAAACAGTTTTTATTCTGAACAAACAGTGCACTGTGTTTGTCAGAAGGTGAGGTCTTACCCACAACCTCTTTTAAGTATGGACTTTGTCTCATCCACTTGTTCCACCCAAGAGTGTGTGCCATAAAATTTGTCAACTTCCCTGCCACTGAAATTCCAATGCTCTTCCAAGCTGGGTTTTGATTTTTGATATTTTTTTTGTCTGCGTTGTGATATCATATGACCTCAGCTTCTTTCCTACCCCGGTACAGGTTGGGGATCTCAATAGGCTGTTGGTTCCCCATCTCACTTTAATACATTCTGGCTAATATTAACACCCTATATCTCTCCCCTTCTGAATAAAGAATAGCACAGTGTTGTAGTGAGGTGTCCTGGTATGTGGACGTCTTTACTTACACATAACATGCTACAGAATACATCATGCCCTCTGTTACTATGTATTTTTGTTTACTTCATAGATGCTTACAAATACAATGTTATTGCATAGAACAGAAAAATGGCTTAAAATAAACCAGTTTACCTAATGGTTTAGATAAACTCAGAAATTTGTATATTTCTCTGTTGACAGTGGCCTGTTTTTTATAAATCAATGTTTTTGCTGATAGGACAAAGACAAGGAAATATTTGTGAGTTCTCATCAGGGATCCTAGTTTTCCATGATCAAAAACCTCAAACTTCTTCAATCAAAAAACATAAAAATCTGCATGAAATCTGACTGTGGGAGCCCCGCTGCCTGGCTGAAGCGTCAATTTCCCATATCCTGTGTGAGCATTGGAAGTACAGGTTCTTCTGTATATGTTTTTATTTTTACCAGCCCAAGCCTGACTGTCTACACCAGGGGTAAGCAACCTGTGGCACACATGCTGGAGGTGGCACACGAGCTGATTTTCAGTGGCACTCACACTCCATGGGTCCTGGTCACCAGTCCGGGGGGCTCTGCATTTTAATTTAATTTTAAATGAACCTTCTTAAACATTTTTAAAACCTTATTTACTTTACATACAACAATAGTTTAGTTATATATTATAGATTTATAGAAAGAGACCTTCTAAAAATGTTAAAATGTATTACTGGCACACGAAACCTTAAATTACAGTGAATAAATGAAGATTCGGCACAGCACTTCTGAAAGGTTGCCAACCCCTGGTCTACACTGAACCCAAGTCAACTGACTCAGACAAACTGCAGCTGTGCTGCGGATCTTTTATTGAAGCGTATATGCACCCATAGTTTTTCTCATAGCGCAGTGTGTTCTATGGCATTTTGCCCTACATTTGAGTGGGAAAACTATGCCACCTCCTAATCTTAATTCAGAACTCTCTGAAGTGGGAAGTTTATTTGAAAAGGAGGCTCCAGTTGTGTGCAATTTCAAATAGTTAATGGAGCTTTCATCCACAGTGCCTACTAATTGTTTAGCAGTAGCGGTAGCATGACATAGAAAAGGAGTATAGTTTCCTTGCAGATCAAGAGCCATCTGGTTCATAGAAATGTAAGGCTGGAAGGGACCTCAAGAGGTCACTAGTTCAGCCCCCTTCCCTCCCCCCATGTTGAGGCAGGGCCAAGTAAACCTAGAGACCATCTACTATGATGTGTTTGTACAACCCCTAACACAGTGAGCTACACTTTGTGAGCTTTGAACATAGGGCAATAAGAGAATAATTTCCATAAGCCACTACAGGTACAAGCACCTAATGAATGTTCCACATTTCAGGCAGAAAGTTTGCCAAATCAATCGTACAAATAAAACTAAATGATGGTAACTTAGGTATCTGTAATCACATTACCACTTACTGTTCTACAAAACATACGGATTTGCTGAATGTGCTGTTGAAACGGAGTCTGTCTGGAAAAAAAACAGGAAGAGCTGGTGAGGGAGAGTGAAGAAACTTTATCAAAGTAAAAGCTATTCAAATCACTACTATAAAAAGAAAATCTCTCCCTAGAGGGTGATTCAAGGAATTCCTCTTTGATCTGCTAAAAGAAACCTCCAGGGAGTGACAAATGCTAAAAAGTGCATTTCAGAGCAGACTTAGAATAGAATCAGCTGCATTCAGAGCTATTGGCTGTCCTATAATCTATTACGGAGATAGTAGTAAATCCATAATTAAGGATGTGTTGTGCTGTGCACTTGAAGTAGAGATTAAAACTCTTCTTTTGGGAATGTATGAAAAATATAACGTATCCTCACTAAATCTACAGCACTTACTCTGAAGAGTCTGAGTACAGAATGAATTTCTGAGAATTTACAAGTAAATCTGTTCATTACTTTAGGAATTGAAATTCCTATGGGTTCATAAAGAAATTTAGTAACCAGTTTCAGACTTTTTTATTTTTTATTTCCCCCAATGATCTCAGTAACACAACACGTTCAAACTTCTGATATACTTAAAACTCACTCTAATCTCTTGTATTGTTTACATCTGAATATTTTGTTTTAGAATGTATGAGCACTTTTTCTCATTATTCTTCATAGCTGAAAGTTCATCTTTCAGGAGAGGCTGAAGGATACAGTAGTTTCCTACTGAGAATTCCACAAAGAACTGCCTTCTTTCAAAATGGTAGCCATCTTCCATTGTTCTCAATGGGACTGAAACCACAGCTGCCCTCAGTTGGTGGTGATTTTGAGAAAGATCTCTCATATTTCTCAGTGGTTGTCTGAGTGTCCTAACTCTGCATGTACATACCCTTAAAATGTTTGGAATTCTTTTGGAATTCTTTTAAGTTTAACCTGTGAATTTCCTGGGGTTATAAGATTATTTTTGGAACAATTATAACATCTCTGTAGTTTACCTTAAATTGCAGATATTTACTCTTACCTTTAATTCTACTTAAACATAGTTTTTGTCTGGGAATTTTGTATTTATTCTTGCAAATTGTGAAGCAGTGATCATATTTGTAGCCGAATCCAGCAATCCATCAGGACTAGTTCGGTTTTAGTGGCTTTCTTGATACAGACAGATTATTAGGATGGAATCCAACAAATTACACAACACATTTATGAAGAAATGCTGCTATACAGGGTCAACAATCACATGGTCACCAAAAGCTTCAGTTGCATGATAAATTGTCAGTAATGGGCACAGAGTCAGCATCCACCCATGGATCATCTGAGGGCCCTAGTCAGAGATTAATTTTAACTACCCAGGTATCCGTTGGAAAAGTAATACAGCAAAATATAAAATCTCCATTTAGTTCTTGCACTGTACTTGGGACAACTTCTAGGTTCAGCAGGTGGGGGAAGTAACCAGGAGGTCAGCCATTTTAGACTGGCTTTTGACTAACGGAAGTGATTGTGAATTTGAAGGTAGAAGGCAATTTGGGTGAAAGCATATGTAATTCTCAATACAGGAAAGAATGAGAGCAACAAAGTCAGGGAATTGGGGTTCACAAAAGCAGACTTTAACAAACTCAGAGAACTGGTAGGTAAAGTCCTATGGGAAAAAAAAATCTGAGGGAAAAGGGAGTATAGGAGAGCTGGCAAGTCCTCAAAGAAACAACAACACAAGAGCACAATAGCAAACTATCTCAATGCAAAAAAATATATATAGGAAAAATAGTATAAAGCCAGTATGGTCCCATCAGTTCTTTAATGACCTGAAAATCAAAAAAGAATCCAACAGAAAGTGGGAACATGGCAAAAGAATAGCAAAAGCATGTTGGGACAAAATCAGAAAGGATAGGGACACAATTAGTTATACCTAACAAAGCACATAAAAGGTAGTAAGAAGGGGTTCTATAAATACATTCAGAGCAAGAGAAAGATGAAGGGAAGTGCAGGTCCACTAGTTGGTGGGGAACGAGAGGTAATAATGTATGACATCGAGAAAGCTCAGCTGTTTAATACCTATTTTGTTTAACTTGACACTAAAAGGGTTAATTTTTACCAGATGCTTAAATACAGTTAATATTACAGTTAATATTAACAACAAGGGTGAAAGTCTGTGTTTATCAGAGGGTGAAGATGGATAGCAGGAGAGAGATCGCTTGATCATTACCGGTTAGGTTCACTCCCTCTGGGGCACCTGGCATTAGCTACTGTCGGTAGACAGGATATGGGGCTGGATGGACCTTTGGTCTGACCCAGTATGGCTATTCTTATGTTCTAACACAAGCCAGAATAGGGAAACAACAGGCTAAAGAATATTTAGATAAGTTACATGTATTCAAGTCACAGAGTCTGACAAAATTCACCCAGGAGTATTTAAGGAACTAGCTGAAACAATATTGATAATGTTAGTGATTATCTTTGAGAGGTCATGGAGGACAGGAGACGTCCCAGAGGATTGGAGAAGGAAAAATATAGTACCTCTCTTTAAAAAGGGGAACAATGAGAATTTAGACTGGTCAGCCTAACTTCAGTATCTAGAAAGATACTGGAACAGTATCAGTTTGTAAATACCTAGACGGTAACAGATAATAAGCAAGATGGATTTGTCAAGAACAAATCATGCCAAACCAACCTAATTTCCTTCTTTGACAGGATTACTGTCCTACTGGATGGAGGGGAAGCAGGAGACAGGATATATGTTGGTATTAGTGAGGCTTTTCATGCAGTCACACGTGACATTCTCATAAGCAAACTAGGGAAATGTGGTCTAGATTAAATTACTATAAGGTGGGTACAAAACTGTTTGAAAGACCATACTCAGAGTAGTTATAAATAGATCCCTGTAAAAGTGGGAGGATATATCTAGTGGGGTCCTGCACGGGTCAGTCCTGGGTCCAGTAGAATTCAACATTTTCAGTAATGACATTGATAATGGAGTGGAGAGTATGCTTATAAAATTTGTGGATGATACCAAGCTAGGAGGAGTTAAGAAAAACTCTCTATTAGAATAGTTAAGTACTGGAATAGGCTTCCAAGGGAGTTTGTGCAATCTCCATCATTGGAGGATTTTAAGGACAGATTAGACAAACAGCTTATTATCTAAATAGACAAGGCAGCAAAAGATGGCAAAAGTTGTATAAACCACAAGCAGAAAGAGCAGTGTGATGGCAGCAAATGTACCATGATTTTTGTTGCAGTGTGGTGGGTTTTCTTAGGATGGGATCAGCTGAATGGAAAAAGGTGTGAAAAGGACAGGAAGTTAAGATGGGTGGTCTCTGGAACTCACAACATTCAGGAAAGCAGCCAACCCAGAGTAGGTGTTTAGATTTGCTGGTGCTCCAAGATGGATTTCAGCATTGGTAGGAATCCTATGCCTCTTTGGGACTGGGAAGGGGTGGGTATATATGTATAAAGGTAGTTTACTTATTTTGTGAACTGAATAAAAGATTATTTGGGGATCTGGGCTGAGGGCTGGGATGGTTCTTGTTTTTTTTTAATAAATCTGTTACTCCCATACCTGCAGTTTTCCTAATATGTATAAAAGGGGCATATACTGCCATGCATGGCTTTGTTTAAGCAACTTTTAAAAGCAGTTCCATTTAAGTCAGAGAGGTGACCTAAATATTTTCTACACACTCAACCTTTGTTATCATATAATTTTAATGCAAAAATTATTTAGTGTCTGGTAGGCCTGGATGTGTCAGACATTGGTGTATTTTGGAGGTTTTGTTTTTTAATACCACGTATCTCCACCCTGTTACAATTAATATCTTTAAGAAGGATATTTTTCCCTCTTTAGTGACAGGAAAGTCTGAATTACTGGCCCTGTCCTTTCCCTTTTTCTGCTTGGGAGAAGTTAAAATTCCACAAGGATAGGGCATGGGTGGGGAGATTATGGAGCATAGGTTCTGTCCTTTCCACAGCCAGTAATTGCCAGTTAATGGTATTGATTATATTCAAATAGTTTCACTTTCTCCCTTCACTCCACTTTAAAACTCCTGCAAATCTTGCTAGTCGTATTTTCCCCTGCAGTTGTTTAAGCATCATATTTCCCCACCACTTCAATGTGAAGTCAACTGCCATGACATGAACTCAGAGCAGTAGTTGGTAGGGTGGGTACCAAAGAGAGTTTTGAACTAATCTCACTAACATTGTAACTTATATTTAATTTATTTAAATTTAACGTGCTTAAATAATATAGTAATAATAAATTATTAACATAACATAACTAATGTATCTCCTTTAGAAACTGCAACAGATCCCTGAAGGCAAGAGAGACAGAAAGCTGCCAAAATAGTAAAATAACGATTTTTGCAGATCTTGTAGAACCTATCTAAGCTAATCAAGAGATACCAAAGGCTAATGTTGTAGGAATAAAATATATCTTCTTTGGAAGCTATACGGAATCATTAGGCTGGTCACCTAACCGATAGGATAGCAATGCAAGGGAATCACCAGTAGAACTGGTTGACGTTTTTCCATTCCAGATGTTCTTCAACAGAAAATTTAGTTTTGCCTAAAAGAAATGTTTTATGAAAAAAGACTGGTTTCTACAGAAAATTTAGACTTATAATCAAAGAGCAGAACAGCCAAAAAATTTTAACTGAAAATTTTCAGGCAAAACTCAAAGACTTAATTTGGACATGTTGAAATACTTTTTTAGACATTTTTGGTCAAAATGATATGGTTCACCATTTGTAAATCAAAATATTTTGACTTGGTTCAACGTTAAACCAATTCCAGTATAGCAGAATTCTTTCTTGCAAAATATTTTAAGTGCTTTTTCTAAACTAGTTTAGATATTCCAAGCAATGGGATTTCCACCACTTTTCTTGGAGATCATTCCAGTCTAATTGATCTATGAGGAAGATTTTTGCCAATATTAGGTCTAAATTTTCTCTTCTGATAGTTTCATCCCCTTATGCTTAGTTATACCTCTCAATAATCCCTCTGTATTATTGGTTTTTGTGGGAATTGCAACTGGCCATCATGTCACCCCTTAAATATAGCTTGGCTATGGAATGTGTATATAGCCCTTCACTCATTCCTCATAAGTGAATCCCTCCAACGCAGCAATCGTTTTTGTTGCTCTTATCCTTTCCAATATGTTTGTACCATTCTGACTCTGAGGAGCCTAAAGCAAATTCAGTATTCGATTTATGGTCTTGCCTCTTGATTGTGAGTTGAAAAGACAGGTTGTGACTTCAGTGTCATGCAAGATTTCTGAACCCAATTCTGAAAGTGAAGTCTTCAATTAAGTATATAAATAGCTTTGCCTAGTCACAAGAGCTGAGATAGCTTCAGGAGAAGCAATTGCTTGAAAAAAAAGGAAAGGAGAAACTGAAGGAAGAAGATAGAAAACAACTCTTAACAATAGGAATTAAGGTTTGTCTACTGCAGAGAAATTGCTCAGATATGCTGGTCAATTTCCCTCGGTTAGACATGTCCCTTAGAGAGTGTTTTGCCATGGGAACTGGTTGAGGCACTATTGATACAAGTATTCATTAGGTGATTTATTGAAACAATTTGAGAGATTACTATCATGGAATATTCTTACTCCAATCACAGGGATAAATTAGATACTCCATTTTTTCCCCTTTATTATGTGTGTTGTCTCTCAATATGTATCTATTACTATTAGCTTTTATATATAGATATTTAGCTTTTATTTATAGATATGCAGACTCTTCCTCCTTCTCTCAATAGCTCTGTCTATAACTCATAGTTCAAACTCACACTCTGTTCTTCTCAAGATTTCTCAGCATTCCCTTGCATTTGAGCCACATTGATGAAATCTAATTAGGAGGATTTTCCTGTAGCGATAGCCTACTGTGCTATATATTGTAAAGTCCTATTTATGTGTCATGCTCGTGTTCTTAATCTGGAATGCTTTATTCCATGGAAAATAATAACATCATTCAGTCTGCTTGTATAGCAGAATGGAAAGCCCCTGTTTGAATAGTTTGTATTCAATAGCAGTGCTCCTAAACACAATTTTTGTTGTTAAGGAGAGAGTAGTATTGCTGTAATCTCAAACCACTATGCTTGTCAGTTTCAGCTAGTCTTACCTATTACACTGTATTAAGGTAACTGACTGGAGTTTTGCCATGATGTTAGGCAAATTTATCATGGAGCTCTGTCATTTGGAGGCAGATCTTCAAATTAACTCATGCCACTATGACAGTGTGTGTTTTGTTATTCATTATAAAGACAAATTTAGAATCTGAATGGGCAGCCAAAGCCTATCAAATGAATGATTTTTCTCACCCATAACAGAGGGTGCTGGATGTATACTGCATCACACAGTTCCTGTCTTTTGGAGGGATTTGCGGCATTAAATTGTTTTCTCCCCTTTTCCAACTTGGGGTGCCTCGGAAATCAATGTCTTATTCTGTTAGGCCCGACTCGGGGCTATGGTATTTTGGGGAGTGGTGTAGGAAAAGAAGGAATCCACTTTCTAGGGCTTTTTATTGATTTCAGTCTCCTGGGAATGAAAATGGAGGCTGCAGAGCTGTTCACTGATTTAATAGTTCACAAGTGAAAGTCCAGTGTAAACAAGGAGCAACAGAGACTTATGCTTGTTTCCTAGCAGAATTGCCTCCTTAACCCTTTTTGAAATTAAAAAAAACTCTTCTCAGAGCTTTATTTGCTGAGTAACTAACAAGCTTCAGATTTCCAATGGTGTAACAGAGATGAGAATCTATCGTTGGATGTTTCCATACTTGTCCTAATGTTTGATTAGTGGGTGTGCATTTATATCTTGTTTTCCCTTTGCAGATGTACTGTGAACTGGAACATGTTTTGTATGTTGCAGTATAATACTGAGAGAGGTACTAATTTTGCATTTGTCAATGTATAATTTTATAAGCAGGACATTTTATTCAATCACATACACATTCTCTTGGCTTTAGATAACATCAGAGTTTAGCAGGATGTATGTATATATGTCAAGTATCAGGAGGTAGCTGTGTTAGTCTGTATCCACAAAAACAACAAGGAGTCCGGTGGCACCTTACAGACTAACAGATTTATTTGGGCATAAGCGTTCGTGGGTAAAAAAACCCCCACATCTTCAGATGCATGGAGTGGGTTTTTTACAAAGCTTATGCCCAAATTAGTCTGTAAGGTGCCACCAGACTCTTCGTTTTTGTTTGTATGTATGTATCTATGTATGGCCATTATACATTAGCTCCTCTTGCTGTGGCTTATCTAACCAAAAATGGTTTGGAATCTTTAAAGGCGTATTTTAATATTAGTTTATTGGAATTTTCCCTAGTAGATACAGATACACTTCAGAAATGTCCAAATAAGCAAATATCAAGCCTGATACGCAATGGGATTTTGAATTTGGATGGGATGCAGTTTCAAGCACTTCTTCACAATCCCATGCCATTATAACAGGAGACTCAATAGAAGGATGCAGTGGCAGGTGACAATAAATTATGTATTTTGAGCTATGTTTTGCCTTTAGGCACATTCCAGAGCAAAGGTTGGTGTGAAAACAGCACCACCGCAGGGGTGTAACCCTGAGAGGCACTGTGTACTTCAGGCACCCCTCTACAATGCATTTCCTATAGTCCTCTGAGCTGGTGCTGTGGCAGAAGTGATCTGTTACAGGCCTGTAGAGCACAGCATACTACTTTCTCATGTCTTGCCAGCTTCACAGTGGGGAGCATCAGAAATGGAACCCTGGTCTCATCCCCACACCTGGAATCACAATCTGGGCAGTTCTAATGCAACTAGAGTTAAAGGTTTTACTCTCCCATATTGCCCTGTGCTGCTGTATTAGAGCCATAGTATAGCTCGTAATATAGTTTTCCAAAACTGCCTAATTTGGGATTCTTACTCTTTCATTGATGAGAGCAAGATTTTTTCATTAAGTTCATATGTGCTGTAAAATATTCTCTGTAACAAGGCAGAAAAGGGGACTGAAAGGCCATTCCTGAGATTATTGATACCAAACATTTGTTTTAGTGAGAAAACCCAGGATATTTCCTGTTGTCAGGCTAATAGTCACATGACATGAAAATCAGTTGTGTTGTGACAGTGGTCATATTTGACACTTATCACCCTTCGACCTGAAACATACGAAAGCACTTGAAAAACTTGCGTAAATGCTCCATTCCTTATTATGTGAATAGTCCACTGACTCTAATTGTGGTGCTTTTGGATGTGATCTTCAATCACACTGTCCAGACACTACTATTTTGTTTTGTAATCTAGGCTCTTGGGGTCCCACATCCCCATTCTTATGCACAGTGAGTGTATTTTACTTTGCTAATAGTCCCATTGAATAGACTACAATATTTTCAAAGGAAAGGTGGGAAGATTGAGCCCTGGGTGGCAGTAAACAGGGTTTATGTGAACTTCAGCCTGTGGTCTGTCTGACATTTTTGGAAAACACTGTGTAGGATAATGCCTCCTGGGACAGTCTTCTAGATTATCTGTTATGACACTGACCTTCTAGCACCAACAATGCAATTCAGGTAAAGTGAATTCCTGTTTGGGTGATTTTGAATTGGGTTGCCCTAGTACAATTGCAAGAACCAGAAACAGACACTTACTACTTGTCCCAGACTTGAGCAATCTGCTGGTCAAATACTGACCACATGACTGAGTTCTGTGAAGGTGAAAACTCCTTCCAAAGGCAGACTAACGCACCAAGATCTGTGTTGCATGGACAGTGAATGTTCTGGGTTGTTTTCCCACTGTACTGGCTGCAGAGCTGTCCAGATGGAGTTCTCTCAATATAATATAGCCATTAAAATGGAGCACGCTCAGAGGACACGCGGTATTCAGGAAAACAATGAACTGCTTATGTGCAGAATTATAGGGTTAGCTACTGGACCTCCATAATATTACTATAATGACTGTCCATATTTTAGTGCTTTTTCAGTTACAGAATAACAAATAGAATATGTAATCAAATTTTATTTAATAATATTTAGGTTCCTGGGTTTTTTGCTGTACTGGGCTAGAGCTTGCAAGTATTTTGTTTTCCCATTGTAACCACAGATCTTTTCTTCCATCATGACTGCTTCAGATACCCTTCCCAATGGTTTAGGGTAATAATGACACTCAGTGAAACAAAAAAATCAGCTCCCTATTACAAAATGGCAGAATTTTAGGTTTGGGGAAAGGGCTATTCAGCAAGCACTTGAACATTGATACTTTCCATGGAAATATTGGCCATGTTAACTTTTTGGCTGTTACTTGGTACTATTTTTTTTTTTTTAAATTTCAAAAACAGAGAGGCATCTTCCATTTCTGTTCACACACATACATATTATGGATAGACTCTGTGTTTCTGTGTGAGATATGTGTATAAAATACAGTTTGATATATAATGTGAATACAATTACATGTACATACATAAATCGTAGCTGTGCTTCTCAGATCAATTATAAAGGTAATGTGGCATAAGTGATTCCATTCTAACAGGCCTTTTCAGCTGGCTATAAAACTTACTCAGACTGATCTTTCAGACTGAAACTTTCCACATTTGGTCACAGCCTGAAAGTGAAAATGGTTCAGCCAGTTTTGGACACAGAGGTGTAAAGTGTACACTCTTGTCACAATAAAGAACAGTTTTGCAACTTCTGTTTTTCCCTTTGCAGGGCAGAGTGGGAGGCTCGTCTCTCCTCAGATGTGGGAGAAATGTGTAATTTGCCAGAAACTCTAGAGATGTAGATGTCTTTTTTGGTAGTTGAGTGAAAAATCTCGTTTCACTTGGCTGCGGTTAGATGGCTTGAAAAATATATATTGTGCCCTGGTTTGTATTATAAGATAGAGGCTTGTTGTTCTTAAACTAACAACCCCACAATGTTGTCTTGGTGCTGCACCTGCTGCGTAAGACTCATTTAATATGTACGTGAAAAATGGTGTGTATGTAATGAGGCAGCCTGCAGGAACAACCAGAGCGAGTCTCCTGGAAGAATTAGTGGCATCCAGTCAGGATTCCCTCATATCCCTGTGGGTCTGCAAGGATCCACTGGCTTTGGGGTACAACTGCTGAGTTAATTCCAAACCTCTCCTGTCTTCGTTCCCCTTCCACTTCAGTTAAGAACACAAAGTCTGAACACTGAATTTCTCTACCTCTTGCAAGTTTAACCCATCTAGGGCATGAGAGTAGTTTCTATAGGAATTTATATACTATTGTATTAAAAACACTTTCCCTAGAGCCACCTATAGGCTCAGCATAGCATCTCTACAGAAAAGCATCACTTAGCTGGAAATGATCTTTAAAGTAGTTAACTGTGTGTGAACGCTAATGAGCTCCCAAAATCCAGTTGGAAAACGGGCTAAAAGATGAGTGAGGAATCTAGGCCTAGAGCAATGTAAGATTTTTATTATGTGCCTTCTTTTTCCAGATGGAAAAATAATGAACATTGACAGGACATTATCAAGCATAAATGACCTGTAAATTCACTGCTTGCAAAGCCTGTAAAAGTAATAGGATATTTCTCAAGACAGTTGGAGAACCTGAACATCCAAATAAATGGACAAAACTCTACTCATCTTAAAACCAGGTTGCATTTTTATGTAAGGGTGTCAGATGAAATTTAATGTGGCTTCGTCAAGTCTGGTGATACAGGAGTCATCAGCAAAGCTGTGGGTTTTATTTTTTTGAAGGTCAGATAAAACTTTCCCTTCCAGGCATTTTCTTTGATAGACATACTGTATTGTTTTAAATCCTGAGCAGGAAAATCAAGCACCTGCAGCAGCTTCTCTGTTCCATTCATCTAGGACCAAATCCTGATCTCATTTAAGTCAGTGGGAGTTTTGGCAGTAACTTTAATCGGTTCAGAACATATTCTGTACACATGCTCCACCCTTAGTCAGTTTTAAAAAATCCATCTGAAGTCTGTGTCTATCAAGTGATTTTCATGATGTTCTCTTGTAGTATTATGCTCTGTTGTCATAAGTTCTATGCAAGCAGACCTTCCTCAGAATTCTGCTCTCTAGAAATCTGGTAGAGAGTCGGTTTGATTTGCATGCAGTATATGTGCCCTCAGTCTATAAAGCATAGCTGGTAGGTTTCATCTTAGTCTTGCCATTGATGACTATTTCCCCATTAAGGGCTAAGTTGTATCTGCTGACCACATGCCCTCACTGGGGTTTTACAAAGATGCACCACCCTACAGGGAGAAGTTCTCAGACTCCTAGGAGGAGTATCCACATTACTGTACTCTTTAAAAGAGTGTAGCATACTTCCTCATCTTTGGGTACAGCTGGCCAGTACTTTGAGGGAACAAGCCATGATTCCATCTACACTCCTTGAAGGTGCAGGGCTCCCACAAGAACTAGCTAATGATCAGTCATTGTGCTTCCATGAAGGCAATGACTGCAAATCTGACCCTTTCACAGATCATATCAAGTGTGGGGAAATTCCTTACTTCATAGATTTTAAGGCCAGAAGAGACTATTATGATCATCTGGTCTGGTCTCCTGTACAACATAGGCAATAGAATTCCCCCAAAATAATTCCTAGAGCAGATCTTTTACAAAAAGTCCAATCTTGATTTTAAAATTGTCATTGATGGAGAATTGTTCCAGTGGTGAATTACTCTCCCATTTAAAAATGTACACCTTTTTTCTAGTGTGATTTTGTCTAGCTTCAGGTTCCAACCATTGGCTCTCATTATACCTGTCTCTGCTAAATGGAAGAGGCCATTATTAAATAGTTTTCCCCGTGTAGGCACTTACAGACTGTAATAAAAAAGCACCCCTTAACCTTCTCCTTTTTAAACTAAATAAATTGAGGTTTGTGAGTCTATCATTATAAGGCATGTTTTCTAATCCTTTAATCATTCTCATGGCTCTTTTCTGAACCCTCTCCAATTTATCAATATCATTCTTGAATTGTGGGTACCAGAACTGGACATAGTATTTGAGCAGTGGTCACATCAGTGCCAAATACAAAGGTAAAATAACTTCTCTACTCCTACTTGAGATTCCCCTGCTTGTGCATCCCAGGATTGCATTGTCTCTTCCAGTCAGTCACACAGGGTGCTCATGTTCAGCTGATTATCCACGCCTCAAATGTTTTTCAGAGTCACTGCTTCCCACGATAGAGTACCCCATCCTGTGAGTATGGCCTACATTCTTTGTTCCTAAATTTAGCCATATTAAAACTCATATTGTTTGCTTGCACACAGTTTATCAGGTGATCCAGATAACTCTGAATAAATGACCTGTCCTCTTCATTTACCACTCCCTCAATTTTTGTGTCATCTGCAAACTTTATCTGTGATGACTTTATATTTTCTTCTAGATTGCTGATAAAATTGTTAAATAATGTAGGGCTAAGAACTAGTCCACTGGGATCCCACTGGAAACACATCTACTTGAGGCTGATTCCCAGTTTTTAATCCATTTATGTGTGCCAGGTTCATTTTACATCATTCTTGTTTTTAATCAACATGTCATGCAGTACCAATTCAGTACCTTGCAGACATCTAAGTATATTCTATCAACACTAGTACTTTTGAAACCAAACTTGTAATCTCATTAAAAAAAAAGGAAGCAAGTTAGTTTGACAGGATCTATTTTCCATAAATCCATGTTGTTTTGCATTAATTATGTTACCCTCCTTTAGTTCTCTATTAATTGAGTCTTGTAACAGCCGCTCCATTATTTTGCTTGTGATCAAGGAAAGGCTGGCAGGCCTATGCTTACTTGGCTCATTCCATTTACTGTTTTAAAAATACTAGCACGTTAGCTTTCTTTCAGTCTTCTGGAACTTCTCCAGTGCATCAGGACTTATTGAAAATCAGTATTAATGGTCCAGCAAGCTCCTCATCCAACTCTTTATAAACTCTTGGATGCAAGTTACCTAGACATCCTGAATTTAAAATGTCTGTCTTTTGTAGCTGAGGTTTAACATCCTCCCAAGATGTCAGTGGAATGGAAAATATGTTATCACCATCTAATGAGACAATATCATCTGTTTTTCCCCAAATACAGAACAGAAATATTTATTGAGCACATCTGCCTGACCTGCATTATTATTGATAATTCTAGTATATCCATCTAGTAATGGACCAATACCATTGTCGGGATTATTTTTGTTCCTAATATATTTTTAAATCTCTTCTTTATTCACCACTATTATTTGGTAGCTGAATAAGGCTGAAGCAGATCAAGCGCTAAATAAGATTAAAAGAATAAAGCACAACTTAGTTCTAGTGCCTTTGTGTGTCCCCTAAGAGGTTTGTTTGTCTTACAGAGCTATAGTCTAACGTGTGTGTGGGAGAGATGGAGTACATTACACTGTAGCAAAATGGGCTTCCGAAACCCCCTCTCCACTTACCATGGAAGTAAACCCTTGTAAGGAATAATCCCCTACCTGTGTTTTAGAGGGTGTGGAATGCCCTAGTTAGGGGAGAATCTAGAAGAGTGAAGGGAAAAAATGTATTTTCCTTGCTCTGGCTGGCAGGTACAGAGGCTGCTGTTGAGAAAATCTGCAGGAGGAAGATGTAAATGTCTCATTGAAACACAAAGCAAAATTCTCCAACACCCTTACTCCCTCTCCCCCATCAACAAAAAACAGTATTGGGCAATAGAGGAAATAATGGGAAAACGTAGTGAAATAGGGAAAATAGTGTACAGTTTTGTTTTGTTTTCCAAAGCCGCCTTCCCTTTTGCTGAATTCCAGTTTTCTGTAAATGTCTAGATTTGTGTGTGTGTGGAGACTGTTAATTAGTCTCCTGGGGTGCTTCAGTGTGGGGCTTTAATCCTGCACACGCCAGGAGGGGCTGGGAGGATTGGGGCTGGCAAGTTGTTTGCAGGCAGATAACCACTGAGATGTGGGCAGGCAAGAGAGAGTAATGGGGAATGCTTTGCAGTTTGAAGTAGCAGTGGACAGAGAAGTTAGGCAGTGAACAGACAGGGCAAGTAGGACTTCTATTAAGGCAAAATCTCCTGTGGTTTTTGCCTCTCTTAGATCCATTTAAGTGCTTAAAGTGGCATTGGATAAGAGAGGGAAGGCGTATTTTCAGGGGTGTAACTCAAGAGCTTCTATTGAACAACTGAAATCTTCTATTCTGCACAGGACAGAGGGCCTTGAGCATAGTAGTGACGTTCATTAACAGCCTTCTTTCTTCCTTTCTCTTAGGTGCAAGTGGGAAATACACCTCAGGACCAAAGAATTGTGGGATACATTTCCTGCACTCATTTGCAAGCTCTCGCAGGTATTGTCTGGATTTCCTTTTCTCAATTTTGTTCTTATTGTGTTTCTAGTTCTGTGCCAGAAGTTTCTCTCATCATCAAGCACAAGAGCAGCATATTAGCAAAACATCTTTCCTCATCCCACATTGTAACAGTGTCATGCAAGTAGCGAGGGGATGGAAAGAGAAAATAAGATATCTGTAAAAGCCACACATCATAGATTCTTCAGCCACTTCTTGAAACACAACCAAAAGTTGCACACCAGTAAAGATTTTAGTGACTGCACATTGGGACCTGAACCTGTGCAACTCTGAGCACCCACTACACTCTGGCTTAAAAATTAAGGGTGCTGATCACCATGCAGGATCAGGCCGATAGGTATCAAAGAAACTCCCAAATATTAGCTACAATGGAGAAATAAACCATTTATTTTCCGAAGCATCTGTCATTGAGCCAAAACTGTCACTATTTTTATATATTATGCTGCAACTCACACTGCTGCACTAAGAAGAATAAAAAAAATTGTTGCTCACAATGCCATAATTGGTCAGGAATTTTCCATGGAAATGTTTGAGACAGAAAATATAATTTTCACAAAATTGAAAATTCTCATGGGAAAATGGAAATATTAATTTTCTGTTGGGAAAGGCTAAAGAAAATATTTAGTTAGGGTCAGATTAACCCAAATCAAAACACATTTCTGATCATGCAGACACATTAATGTTGAATTGAGATGCCACAGTTCCTAATAGTAATTGCCTGTGGGCCTGGCTCCTTGGCCTGTAGAGAACAATAGCGGCATGAAGAAACCAGACCCCTAAGAGGAATTGGGGGCATTAGACTCCTGAATTCAGCAGCTCAGGGTGACAGAGATTACTATCAAACCAAGGCTACACAAAATATTTTGACATTCCCAAATCAACATTTTTCTGAATTGTCCAGTTCATGAAAAAAATTGAATTTTTCATCCCAACTTGGGGACAAAAACTTTGAAATAGCAAGTTTCTGATTTTTGACTTACTCCTATAACAAGATATTTCCCAGAATCCAAAGATATAGTGTTTTCTGAGACTCATTGTAACACACCAGAAAATCGTAATAAAAGTTTATTAATAGAATAACTTCCTGCACCCTGAAAAACCATGCTAAGTGAAGCCATCACACAGAGCAGTTCAAGTAGAAATAAAAAAGATGGAAGAAGCCCAGATTCTCTGCCTGATTTTTTGCTTGCTATTTCCAACATAAATTGTTAATAAGTTTATGCTCTGTTTAGAAAATATTGCTGGTCCTATTTTAAAAACATTTTCCTTTTCTTCAGCTACTACCATATATAGTGCTTGCTATGTTATATGCATTGTTTCATGAAATGATACTTTCCAACATCATGTAAAACAAACTATATAAAATACAATAAAAAGCCCAGCAGTGCCTGGGAGTCTACGAATTGTATATATTTGAACTCTTTTTAAAAGAATTGGGAAGATGTTCTTTATCAGCAGATTTCTCAGCTCTTCTTAGTGTATGTATCAGTGTGGATCCCACTGTAGGTACATATGCCCCTTATGTACATGAGACCAGAGTCTTGAATAGCAGCGTCTGTCGGGGCTGTGCATGTGCCCTGCGTCTCCTTAAGCTCTCTCTGTACAGTGAGACAGAACCTGGAAATGGTCTGACCAACTAAGCTTTACTACCCACTAAGTCTTTTTGAAATTCTTTGAAATGTTCAGAACTTTTCTGATCCATTGATAAAGAACCACCACGAACAAAATCAACCCATCTGGTAGAGCCGTATAAAATTCTCTGACACCCCCCTCCCCCAACAATGCAGATTTGAATCAACCAAATCATTTAAAGAATTTGTCAATATTGGCTAATTCTTTCAGTTGAAAAACCATTTACAATTAAAAAAAAGTCAAAATGTTTGACATTTTCAAAATAAAATGTTTCAACTTCAATTCAAAATATTTCATTTCAAAGTTACTTTTAAGTTAATTTTTTAAATTAAAGGTAGAAAAGCTTAAAATTTAAATAAAACGTTGTTTTAGATTGGAAGAATTTTTTTGCAAATGTTTTTGGACTTATCAGCTAACCAAAAACATTTCTACCACCTGGACTGAACGTTGACAGATTGACTGTCTTGTATGCCCCCGGTCAGTACAGAGCACCCGAACATGGCAGATTCTACACCTGAGGAGTTTAAGCCCTGCTCTTCTTGAAAAGTGTTAATTCCCCTGTAAGATGGATACAGCAGATGCCCCTTCTGTTTAAGAGAGATCCATATACTAGAGAGGTGCTTGGTATGCTAGTCATTCTCAAATGAGCATGCATAGTTGAAGTTTCATCTGCTAAAGCAATCTATGAAGATTTGGAAGAGACAGTAGAACTAAGATACCAGATAAACAGACCCTCTTGAGCGTCCCAACGAACAAACATGCCACACCTAAGACCAGTATAGAAAAGAAAATGCCCAGAAAAGACCCAGTACTCATATTGATATCAGCACTGATGCAGAAACCAATGCCTTCTGGTATGAAGAGAGACCACCCTGAGTGCAGGAGGCAGAGACTCCAAGTGAACTCAATGTATTTCTACAGAGACAGACCACGCACCTTCTGGGAAGAAAATCACCAAGCCCCACATGGCATAAAACCTGGTGATAAAGAGCAGCCTACCAGCAAAGCACAGAGTAAAAGCTCCCCAGCACAGACCATGGTACTGGCAACACTCTCTGGTGGCATCCCTGGCCAGACCACTGACAACAGACAGCAAGGAGTACCATGAGGAATCAGACCTGGGTATCATCATCATCCTACTTCACCACCTAATGACCTTTCTTCATCTTCTGATGAAGCTGTGGCACCAGCACAGGTACTGGCACTGTACTTGGTCATTTCAAGAACTTGTCATGGTAATTGCACAAACCCTAGAATAGAGACAGTGATGATGCAAGAAAAGTCTTATGAGGTATTTGAAATATTGACAACTTCTGGCCCTCTCTATAAGTGAAAGGCTACTCAATCCTGCTAAGGCTCTTGGGCAAACACCTGCCATGATACCACTCACAGTGAAAAGAATGGGCAATAGGAGGTGAATCACTTGATGATTACCTGTTCTGCTCATTCCCTCTGGGGCACCTGGCATTGGTCACTGTCGGAAGATAGGATACTGCGCTAAATGGACCTTTGGTCTGACACAGTATGGTACAGAGGGTGATATTGAGACCACACCCTAAGTTCATCCCTAAAGTGGTCTTGGAGTTTCACCTAAATCAGTCCATCAGCCTGCCAGTCTTCTTCCTGAAAACCCACTTGATGCTGGAAGAGAAACTACATAAGGTGGATGTTTCAAGAGTCATGCTCTCTGACCTTACCAAGACTACGTCCTTAGAATCCCATTAATGTAATAAACGAAACAGTCTTTGAATAAATAACTGCTTTTGATGAAGAACAGTTGCTTACCCAACAGTAACAGTGGTTCTCTGAATATAAGAACAGCTATATTGGGTCCATCTAGCCCAGTATCTTGTTTTCCTACAGTGGCCAGGTGTCCCAGAAGGGATGAACAGAACAGGTCATCAAGTGATCCATCTTCTGTCGCCCATTTCCAGCTTCAGGCAAACAGAGGCTAGAGATACCATCCCTAATAGCCATTGATGGACCTAAATGTTGAGATGTAGTAGTTAGCATAGGTCTCACTGTACCATAAAGGCTGTCTCCCCATCTTTTGGTATCCATATCAATCTCATCCAAAGGCCAAGCCTTTTGTGACAGAGAACCTAAGTGGATCATGCAATGTATTTCCACCTGCTATCAGGCAGTTGCTCCCTCTAAACATCAAGGCATGCTCCCCTGGGACACAGTCAGTGCCTTCAGCCTGCTTTAGACACATGCCAGTATCTGAGATTTGCAACATGGAGCCAACTCACTGACCTTTCTTAATACTTTTTGCCCAGGACATGGCAGCTAGATCTGATGCTGAGTTCGGGAGAGCAGTTCTGCAATTGTTATTTGACTGATAAAGCTGAAACGCCTCTTTCCCACCATCTAGTGGGATTCACGCTGACACATACTTGAAGAACCACAATAACTTATTTTGTTCAAGATGTTGTAGTCAGTGTGTATCCCATGGTCTGCCGTCCGTCCCTGCTTTTCATAGTTCTTGGCTAGTGCAGGCTTTGAATTATGAGGAAACAGAGAGTTGCAGCCACCCCACCTTTTGTGCCCTCATACAAGAGCAGAAGAAGGTAAAGGGTGTATGAATGGCCCCAATGAACACTGCTGTTCAAAATAATTCAGTCTTGTGCCCACGAGGAATACTGACACCTACAGCTGGTTTCATGCTGCCTACATCATCTCAAAGAATCAGTTATTTAAGGGTAAGTCACTGTTCCTAAATAAGTTATTTGTTCAAAGGCTATTTCATTTATTACACTAACTGGATTCTAAGGATTTGATTTGTACAAGTTCATAATACATTTTGCAATATCAGCAATTCAGGTTTGGAAAATAAGCTGTGAGAATTAGCTGCCCTATCTCTCAAACCAAAAATGTCCTGTTCAGGTTAAAATTTATAGCAGTTGCAATAATAAAACAAAGGACAATTCTGCAAACCCTTACTCAACACATAGGATCAGACCCCAAGTTAGCAGGAGTTGTGTGTGCCCACAATCAGCTGTATGTTATTAATGTGGCTATAATTGTGCTCGAAGTAGATGGGAAGAACATTGCATCCCTTTTGGGCTGCACTAAGACTATTGCAGATATGGGCTTATGCAAAACATAGATTTATTATAAATGGATGGAACCTTGAACCTGTGCTCCAGGCCAGAGCATGTTCACATTAACCTAGTCAAGGACAAGTAGCACACATATTGTTTGGTCAGTGTTTCAGCAACAGAGAGATATTTTGGAACAGAACTGGCAATCACTGAAGAGACTGAATAGCTTTAAAAAGAGACGTGAATTTTCAGCTCCATTTTAATAATGTAAGATTCTTCAGTTTTCTATTTTTATTGCTGTGTTCTGGTAAAATCTTGCTCTGAGCATTTGTTTTCTGGAGCCTAGATTCACAATTGTTCTGAGTCCTGATTTAGATTCTTAGCTTCCATTTAGCTCTTGTTCCTTTTCACCACCCAATAATCCACTCTCTGTTAGGCTTTGACACCAGTGCTGTCAAATTCCAAAAAACATTAGAGAACAAACAAACAGAATGGGCAAAAAACATGTTCACTTCTCAGAGTCAGAGCATTAAGCTTCTCTGTTTAAAAATAAGTACCCTTCGTATTTCTACTTTTGTATTTTTGCTTCATATTTTCAGGCTTATCGATCAAGCTACAATCAAAGACAACAGAATTACATTTAAGAGCCTACATGTCCTTCAGTTAGTCATATTAATTTGCGTAATGAAATGGAAAACAAACTCCTAACAGTTTGGCACAGCTGTTTTCTGTCAAGTGTATTAATTACTTGATTCAAAACATTTCACCTTTTAAAAAAAGAATAATGATAGAAAAAGAATAGATCAGCTATATGAAGATGTGGCATCTATTAAAAAGACAAACATTAGATTCTCTGTCATGACCCTGTCCTCAAAAGCAGTTGCAATCCCTCCCAGTTTGGTATCATCTGCAAACTTAATAAGCGTACTTTCTATGCCAACATCTAAGTCATTGATGAAGATATTGAACAGAGCTGGTCCCAAAACAGGCCCCTGCGGAACCCCACTTGTTATATCTTTCCAGCAGGATTGGGAACCATTAATAACTACCCTCTGAGTACGGTTATCCAGCCAGTTATGCACCCACCTTATAGTAGCCCCATCTAAATCGTATTTGCCTAGTTTATCGATAATATCATGTGAGACCGTATCAAATGCCTTACTAAAGTCTATGTATACTACATTCACTGCTTCTCCCTTATCCACAAGACCCCTTATCCTATCAAAGAAAGCTATCAGATTGGTTTGACGTGATTTGTTCTTTACAAATCCATGCTAGCTATCTCCTACCACCTTCAAAGTGTTTGCAGATGATTTCCTTAATTACTTGCTCCATTATCTTCCCTGGCACAGAAGTTAAACTAACTGGTCTGTAGTTTCCTGGGTTGTTTTTATTTCCCTTTTTATAGATGGGCACTATAATTGCCCTTTTCCAGTCTTCTGGAATCTCTCCCATCTCCCATAATTTTCCAAAGATAATAGCTAGAGGCTCAGATACCTCCTGTATTAGCTCCTTGAATATTCTAGGATGCATTTCATCAGGCCCTGGTGACTTGCAGGCATCTAACTTTTCTAAGTGATTTTTTACTTGTTCTTTTTTTATTTTATCTTCTAAACCTACCCCCTTCCCATCAGTATTCACTATGTTAGGCATTCCTTCAGACTTCTCAGTGAAGACTGAAACAAAGAAGTCATTAAGCATCTCTGCCATTTCCAAGTTTCCTGTTACTGTTTCTCCCTTCTCACTGAGCAGTGGGCCTACCCTGTCCTTGGTCTTCCTCTTGCTTCTAATGTATTGATAAAAAGTCTTCTTGTTTCCCTTTATTCCCATAGCTAGTTTGAGCTCATTTTGTGCCTTTGCCTTTCTAATCATGCCCCTGCATTCCTGTGTTGTTTGCCTATATTCATCCTTTGTAATCTGACCTAGTTTCCATTTTTTATATGACTCCTTTTTATTCATGCAAGATCTCGTGGTTAAGCCAAGGTGGTCTTTTGCCATATTTTCTATCTTTCCTACCTAGCGGAATAGCTTGCTTTTGGGCCCTTAATAGTGTCCCTTGAAAAACTGCCAACTCTCCTCAGTTGTTTTTTCCCCTCAGTCTTGATTCCCATAGGACCTTACCTATCAGCTCACTGAGCTTACCAAAATCTGCCTTCCTGAAATCCATTGTCTCTATTTTGCTGTACTCCCTTCTACCCTTCCTTAGAATTGGAAACTCTGATTTCATGATCACTTTCACCCAAGCTGCCTTCTACTTTCAAGTTCTCAGTGAGTTCCTCCCTATTTGTTAAAATCAAGTCTAGAACAGCTTCCCCCCTAGTAGCTTTTTCAACCTTCTGAAATAAAAAGTTGTCTGCAATGCAGTCCAAGAACTTATTGGATAGTCTGTGCCTCGCGGTGTTATTTTCCCAGCATATATCTGGATAGTTGAAGTCCCCTATCACCACCAAATCTTTGGCTTTGGATGATTTTGTTAGTTGCTTAAAAAAAGTCTCATCCACCTCTTCCACCTGGTTAGGTGGCCTGTAGTAGACTCCTAGCACATCATCACCCTTGTTTTTTACCCCTTTTAGCCTAACCCAGAGACTCTCAACGCTTCCATCTCCTTTGTCTATCTCCACCTCAGTCCAAGTGTGTACATTTTTAATATACAAGGTAACACCTTCTCCCTTTTTCCCCTGTCTATCCTTCCTGAGCAAGCTGTACCCATCCACACCAACATTCCAATCATGTGTATTATCCCACTAAGTTTCAGTGATGTCAACAATGTCATAGTTGTGTTTATGTATTAGCACTTCCAGTTCTTCCTGCTTATTACCCATACTTCTCGCATTTGTATATAGGTATCTAAGATACTGGTTTGATCTTGCCTCCCAGTTTTGCCCTGACCCTCCTTTCTCTCTGCCATTATCACCCACGCTTCCTCTTGTTTCCGACCCATCTCCCAGGTCTCCATGTTCCCCACTTACCTGTGGGCTTTGCTCATCTGTCCCCGTCTAACCTAGTTTAAAGCCCTCTTCACTAGGTTAGCCAGTCTGTGTGCAAATAGGATCTTTCCCCTCCTTGAAAGGTGAACGCCATCTCTGCCTAGCAGTCCTTCCTCGAATAGCATCCCATGGTTGAGGAAGCCAAAGCCCTCCTGGTGACACCATCTTCGCAGCCAGGCATTCACCTCCATGATGCATTTGTCTCTGCCTGGGGCCCTACCTTTGACAGGAAGAATCGAAGAGAATACCACCTGCGCTCCAAACTCCTTCACCCGTACTCCCAGAGCCCTGTAGTCACTCTTGATCCACTCAGTGTCACACTTTGCAGTATCATTTGTGCCCACATGGATGAGTAGTATGGGGTAGTAGTCAGAAGGCTGGATAATCCTCGACAATGCCTCTGTAACATTTCGGATATGGGCCCCCGGCAGGCAGCATACCTCCCGAGATGAAATGTCAGGGCAACAGCTGAGTGCCTCTGTCCCCCTCAGCAGAGAGTCTCCAACCGCCACTACCCTACGTTTCCTATTCGCAGTGGTGGCAGCAGACCTCCCAGCCTTAGGGGTACGAGGCGTCTCCTTCTTTACTATAGGGGGTGATTCCTTCTCTCCTGTATCAAGAAGAGGATAATGGTTACCTATTACCACAGCAAGAGGGTTCGGAGCAGGGGTGGAGCACTGCCTGCTGCAGAAGTAACCAGCTGCCAGTGTCCACCCTGAGCCATCTGCTCCTCCACCAGGGGTGTGTCATCAGTCCTGTGTACTGGGACAGCTACCTCAGCTGTCTCCACATGGACACTGTCCAGGAATTGCTCGTGGATTCGGATGCTTCTCAACCTAGCCACCTCCTCCTGTAGCTCTCCCACCTGCCTGAAAGAGTCCACCAATAGGCCCCTTTCACATTAGATGCCCCTCCCAGCCTGGATATCAATAAGTGGAAATTGCAAGTTACAGTCCCTGCAAAACCACACCAGGATCTTGGTAGAAGCATCCATGCTCAGGTGCTCTGTCTGGCTACAGGCGCAGGTGGAGGAGACAGAAGCAGTACTGGCACAGGTGTTGCGAGTCTTCCTAACCATCGTAAGCATCCCTCTCAAGCTCCGCTATCTGCAGCTCCCTGTCCGCTCTGCTTCCCATGTCACTCTGCCTCTGGCTTTAAAGCCTGCTTGCCTAGGTCAGTCCCACCCCCTTGTGAGTCACACTGGGGAAGGCCAATCAAAGGCAATCAAGGGAACAAGGTCAAGCACTCAGTTCCAACTGCCACAGCAGCTGTAACTGAAACTGAAGTCACCTGAAATCTGAGGAAGTGGGTATTCACCCACGAAAGCTCATGCTCCAAAACGTCTGTTAGTCTATAAGGTGCCACGGGATTCTTTGCTGCTTTTACAGATCCAGACTAACACGGCTACCCCCTCTGATAATTAAAATTCAAACAGTTGGGCACACTCACTCACACTAAGAGCTAGTATTCTCACCTGGTATCCTGTTCAGCAGTGGGATCTCTTGCTCTCCCTCTCAAACTCCCCTGTCTGCAGCTCCCTGTCCGCTCCATCAACAACTGCTCTTCCCTCTGAGTGCCCAAAGCATGTGGTCACGACTACCTCAGCAGAGACTTCGGCCTCAGGAGTTCCATTGTCCCCAGGCCTGGCTGTATCTGAGATGCCTGACCCTCTGCTTCTCAGCTCCAATGTGCTGTTGGTACAGAGAACATCCAGATTGCCTGAACTTTGCCCAATATCAACTGTTTCATCTCACATCTCTCCAGTTACTCCACCATTCCAGAGTGAACTTAAGGAGGAGGATTCTGATGAAGATCTCTCCTTCTTCTCTCAAATGTCAGTTCAGGGCTCTCCTCCTAACTCCTACAGCGGCCGCTTCTTAGAAGCCTCTGATGAAGCTGCAACTGTTTGTGGCCCACAATTACCACCAATGCCTCGCTAGTATGAGCACCTTTGCGTGGCTCCTCCTATGTCTTATGCACCTTCTCCATGTCCATATTGGGACCCCGGGGCAACTTATCACCAACAGTTTTCCAGAGCATCAGGTTCCACCAGTCATAGACAGGAGCAGCCAGCATCACCTACTCCCTCCAGGAGGCCTGATCCTCCAGAAGAATCCTTTGAAGAACAGGAGGCTAGAGCTGATGAAGGGATTTCTTCTACGGCGAACATTTCCTCTTCATCCCCAGATGAAGCAGTATGCCGCCTCCTCCATCCCTGGCAGATGATTTTAAACATTTCCAGGACCTGGTCAGGAGGGTCGCACACTACAGAGTACCATTGAGGAGGAGACAGAGCCTCATCTTAAGCTGTTTGGCATCCTCCATTCACCCTCTTCAGCCTGTAGAGCCTTGCCTGTTAATGAGACTCTTCTGAATGCAGTGAAGATCATCTGGCACACCCCAGCTTCTATTCTGCCTACATGCAAAAAAGAGTTGACAAGAAGTATTATGTCCCAGGAAAGGACTCAGAAATTTTATTTTCTCATCCATCACCTACTCTTTGGTAATTGACTCAGTGAATGAACATGGTAGTTAGCATCATGCTAAGACCATGCTTCATGACAAAAACCACAAGCGTAGGGACATACTGAGGAGAAAGTTCAGAATTGCCGGTTATCAGGCTTTGATAACAAAGTACAACCATGTGAATTACACCAAATTGACCTCTTTTGTGGACCATCTACTGACAGAACACAGGAACAGTTCCAGGCAGTTATTGCAGAGGGTCAGCTACTTCCCAGGTCAACCCCGCAAGCCTCCTCTGAGCCGCTGATACCGCCACCTGTTCAATGCTTCAGCAGTGGGAATGAGAAGAGCCTCCTGGCTCCAACTCTCTGAATTTCCGAAAGAGGTCCAGAGTACAGGAACTTCTTTTGATGGGTCCAGTTATTTGCAGATAGCATGGATGAATCTCTGCGAACACCGAAGGACTCTAAAGCTACCTTGTGTTCTCTTGGTATTTATACACCGATCTACAAGAGAAAACTCAACTAGTCTCAGGTGGCCCATAGATCCAGCCCAATCCAATTCCTTCCCTCCCTGAGGTCCTGTGAGCCACAACAAAAGGGTCAGAAGTTTCAGAGAAGAAAACAGTCCTCTGCTCAGCCTCCCACCCCTTTAATACTTCTTTCCTGATCAAGGACTATGATGTGGCCCTTCGCCACAGTAGCCTGGTTGAAGCCTCTTGTCCTATGCTTCCTGAAGCATCAAATCAAGAATTATGGGGAAGTGCACCTCTTTTCACATCACCTCTCTGAACAAGCCAGCATAATTTTGCTGGAATTTAGTCTGAACCAGTTGTCTAGGCACAGATTTCCTCAGTACTGTTCTTTAAGAACAAAGGGTCTTCATCAGAGTCTGAGGTCAGAGAAAGGGACATCAGCAGGCTAACCCCATCCACACGTCCTCCCAAAAATATTTTCTCCTAATGGCAGCACACGCACGCACATACACACAAGTTAATCTACACAGAGTTTGGTGTGACTTCATTATACATAAGTAGGCACTTAATATGGTAAGTGAAACTACCATTTCTCTGGAAAGCCAGAATCATCATGTGCTGTTATTTTGATTTGTGACCAACATTGTGCCTGGAGGGAAGTTTGTTGTTTTATATATTGCAAATAACAGGACTCTCTTTCATCAAATGAATGCTGAATCTCTTGATTCGGGCTATAATTTATTCCATGTGTGTTACTTCTGTTTTGTCTAACCATGTTTTTAATTGTAGGGCTCCATTTTGTGAGCCATAGCTTGGCAATACATTTGTTAGCAGCTACCATTAACATTCTGAATTGTAGTTCTGTACGGTTTTGTAGTGCGGTGGTGAGGAGGGGTGTTTCTAAGAATATTATAGATTGAATTCCTATCAAGCTATGTACTGAAAGTATGTCTAGGCTCTGTTTGATATAGATTCTTATAATGTGCTCATCACCATAATATCTGAGCACCTTCCAGTAGCGCATTAAGCAAGGTGCCTACACATTTGTCACATGTCTTTTTTCTCTCATCCTCTCCCTATGTATCCCTATCTATGTATCTGTAACCAGTAACTGTAGATCAGGGAGTAGTTCCAAGAAATGTTTGTGCTGACTTGTGTGCCCATAGCCTCTCCAGCAAAGATTGCAGGAGAGATAGGGTTGGCTTCATTTTGTAAATGATAATTGATGTGCAGAAGAAAGGTGAGATTTTACATTAGAATTAATGTAATCAAGAAGGTGAGTGAGTGAAGGGAGTTGTTCAGCAGATATCTGTCCAAGTTGCCTACTGCTAAAAGACTTATGACTTGTCTACACTACCACTTAAGTTGATGTAAGTTACGTTGCCAGTGGCTTTTTCAAGTTTTTGTAAATTACATTGACTTAAAGCAATGCCTAGGCACTCTCATGAATACAAGGACAGATCCCCATCCAGGTCGGTTCCTAAGAAGAGAGATCTCTCCCTGGCCCTGTCCAAATACAGTGAGCCTTAACATGTGGATCATAAGGAGTCTTAGACTGCTTAAGACTCCCAGGAAGGACGGTAAAGCACGGAAGAGAGAAAGATCTGTTGGTGGCACCGACACCCAAACATAAATGCTGACATCCACCAGTTTCATCAAAGAATGCTGGACTTGATTCTTCAGTGGTGATGGGCCACCTGCAACATCTCAGGATGCATTGGAATGGTCAGTCTCGACTGCAGGAATACTCCAAACATATTCACCAGACGGTATCTTTCTGTTATCCTCAATCCCCTCTCCTCTCCGGCCCTTCTGAGAGACGTTGACACACTGACACACTAACCCTCAGGCATGAGCATTCACCCTCCAGTACCAATGCTTCCGTCAGTGGAGCAAGAGTAGAACTCCAACTTGGATGAGTCAAACATTCCAGCTGATCATTCATCTCCTCACAGATGCTTCTTAACAGGGAATTGAGGAGATCCGGATGCCACTTTCCCAGGGACTGCTGGTACCCAATGCTGTGGGTCTCCATCAACCAGTCGACCCCCCATAGGCCAGTGGGACCCATATGGCAGGTGTCCAGAATCCATCCACAAGTCCTACTGCACCTCTCCCACACAACATCTCCTGGATTGACGGGCTATGAGGAAGAAGAGGAAATCATCACTCAGTCTTAATCATCTCTGCTGGACGACCATAAGCAGTACCAGGCTCTGCTACAGAAGACAGCAAATTATTTTCAGATACAAGTAAGGTGGGATGCTCAGAAGTGAGGCCATCCTAGAGTGAGCCATCCAGAGTGATTTGGCATACCTTGGCCTTCTTAGCCCTTACACCTAAAAGAGCTGAGAGTCACTAATTCATAGTGACCAGATGAGCCGAGTTCCTTTTCATCCATCCAGTGGCCCACTTGCTGCTGAGGCAGGCAGCCATGGAAAGTGCAAGGTCACAACATCCTAACACCACCCTGGCTGACAAGGGCTCAAAGAAGTTCCACCTTTCAGGACGAAAGGTTTTCTCCTCGACAAGCCTGCAATTCTGTATCAATATCAGGCTTTGTTTGCAAAATATGATTTAACAACTACCATAGACTGGCAGACTTTACAGGACAAACGTCCCCATGACGACAGAGCCCAATTTTAATCCTTCATTGAGGAAGGTGAAAGTAGTGGCAAAAAATTCCTACAGGCTGCAGTGAATGCAGCAGACAAGGCACCTAGAGAGCTAGCCACTAGTATAGTTATAAAATAGAGCCCTACCAAATTCAGTCTATTTTGCTCAATTTCATGGTCATAGAATTTTTAAAATAGTCAATTTCACAGTTTCAGATGTTTACATCTGAAATTTCAGCATGTTTTAACCATGGGAATCCCCACCAAAAAGGGGGAGTTATGGGGGGGGTCACAAAGCTGTTGTAGATTTAGGGTATGTCTACACTGCATTGTTAACTTGGATGTGACACTTCTCGAGGCACCCTGGGCTGATAGTCGGGAGTCTTGCCTGTACTAACTGGTTGTTAGCTCCCTATGGATCCCTGGGCCTTCTGGCAGTTAGCATCAAGAGGTTTACAATTGCTGGACCCAGGTCTGATGGCCATGCTAATGCATCCGTACTGCACTACGCAGACCTTCTGACTCAGGTCTGAAGTTTGACCTTTGTCCACACTGCAAAATGGGCTTGGATCAGAGTCACAGCCTCTGACCCACTCCCTTTAGTCAGGTCATAGGACCTGGGTCCTGAGTGCTTGCTGAGCTGAGTCAGACTGATTTGTATGTGGACAGAAGGCGGGTTTGGGCTCAAACATGAGTCAGAGCCCAGGCTTAATGCGCAATGTATATGTACCCAAAGCCACAGAGTGAGTCAGTGGCAGAACAATGAATATAATCCAGAGCCCCAGTCCCCTGCTTTATTAGACTATGTTCCCACTGGCATAAAACCATAAGTCAAAGTTTTCACCTTGGGGAGCTTTTGCTGCCCTTCACATAGCTGCACGCTTTAGTGGTGTTAAGTTATGCACGTTGTTATCCAGGCTGAGCTGAGAGTAATAGACCCCTTTAGAAGATACTCAGATGCACATTTTTCATTGAGTATTCAATGATATGTTACCAAATTATCAAAGGCATTAGTCTCGTATCCTGAAGGCTTAACCTCACACCCATTACGTTAAAACCATTTGCATAACTCAGAACACCCTTTGCCATCTGTCTTAATGTGTGCATGCTTGCTCAGTATGTTTATCAAATATCCTCACATATAAACCAATGTGCATATATACAAGCTCTCTAATTTCCCTTCTGAGCACTAATAAAAACCAGTGACGGGTATAAACCAGCACTTGTCCCCTCTCTGTGCTTACCATCTTTGGGATTAAAAAAGCCTATCTGGTAACTGAGGTGAGGAAATATCCTGTATTAGACCACGTTCTGTTGACGAAAGAGTCAAAACCAACAGAAATTGGTCCAATAAAAGATATTACCTCACCCACCTTGTCTCTCTAATACTATGGGACCAGCATGGCTACATCAACATTTCATAACAGGCACATTTGCAAGTCTTATAGGATGTGCATGCTATAAAACTCGCACTTGAAGTTCTTATCAGGACTACCAGTGCAGATCTCACAAGATATGCATCTGAGGAGGTCTCTTCTTTAATCTTACGCCAAGGAGTGGCTGGTGGGCGTTTTCCCCAAGCCAGAAAAGCCCAGCTTTCCCGTCCCCTTGATGCATGTAAGTTAACATTTTGATATTATGGCTTACTTACCATACGTGGCTGAGAAAAAGCAGATATGTATTTTATAAGCACAAATAACCCTCAGTATTAAACAATCACCATCTACATACTGTGTGATCAAGGATAGCAGATGTCTG
This sequence comes from Gopherus evgoodei, assembly GCF_007399415.2. Taxonomy (NCBI): domain Eukaryota; kingdom Metazoa; phylum Chordata; order Testudines; family Testudinidae; genus Gopherus; species Gopherus evgoodei. The sequence continues at coordinate 10,635,951 of NC_044333.1, read as the reverse complement.
AGATAGGTCTTCAAACCAGTTTTGAGGATTTCAATAACTCAGTCCTGGATTAGGGGTTGTATAAAAGTGGATGGGTGGGGTTCTGTGGCCTGCCTTGTGCAGGAGGTCAGACTAGATGATCATATTGGTCCCTTCTGACCTATGAGTCTATGAGATAGTCTTGACATGCCTGGGATGTTTTAACACACTGAATAATATAACATACAAATCAAGCTATTTCATCATAAGGAGTGATTCTGGGCATGTTGTTCACCATATACTCGGAACATGACATTTCAAATCAAGTCTTCATTTCATGTGGAAGGAAAGAAACATTGTCCTTTCTTACCTTGACATGTTTATCATTTGGAGCCTGAGCCAGCTATCTCCCTGAGTTCACACTCTAGTTCCAGAAAATCAAAGATAATCATCATTTGTTACAAGTATCATGCCTAGTTAGTTATTTTGTGTGTAGCAAACAGAATAAAAGTGGGAGGGAGAATACAATGATAATTATTTTAGGAACAAATTTTCTCCCTCTCACCCACCCACCCCACCAGTCGGACTTTTACTGGCTTTCTTAAAGTAATTACAACAACAAAATTTGATTTTGATAAAATCTATTGATCAAGTCTATCATTTAGGTTGGAACTCACAGCAGTTTTCTCTATGTATTTCCTCAGAAGTGGCTGGCATACTACTGAGAGCTATAAAATAAATTATTTTTAAAGTGTTCTCAATGAGCTCCAAGATGGATTAGCTATTGTACTCCTTTGGTAAAATATACTCTCATATACTTTTGTGTATAGTTCCTTTCTTCTATTCCAAAACCCTGGAATAGTTTATTAGCTAATATGGATGATCAGAGACATTCCTGCTATATCTTATTCAGCTGAGAGAATGTTTCCAATCAGACAAAAATCCACAATTATCCAGAGATGCCCAACTGGAGTGGAAGCTGAGCACAATTTTCTTCTTCTTTGAGTGTCAAGATGTATGGATCCACCAATTTTTTCACAGAGGAATTTCATTCTTTAAAGATATGCTGAATGGATGGATTATTATTGGCAGCACAGGGCTAATTCTAGAAAATGATAAATTATCTGAAAAATCAGGCCACAGGACTCTCAAATTGAGTGCCCATTTTTGATATTAAGGTCTGTGCTTCAGTTGCCATTAAAAGGGGAGTTTTGAAGCTAAATCCATCAGTGTCTGTGTAGCACACAGATGCTAAATAGGACTTGGAAGAGACTTCCTGGATCATCTCATGCAGTCCCTTGCTATTGCAGGAAACAGTGTCATATAATCCTGTTCATAAATTTATCAAGCTTCATCTTAAAACTGCCCAAACGTGTTGTCTATGAAAATGAGAGTCCAGAGATGTCCAGGACGACGGTGGAACAATACAGTATATAAAGCCATCCTAGCAACCCCCAATAGGCTCAAATCCTGGTTCTAAACAGACGTGAATGGAATCTGCTCATAACATTGGCCCTACCCAGTCTTGGCATAGGAAAAAGGAAATGATGATCTGTTGTATTTATTTAGATGGAATATATGGGCCCAGAGAGTCAAAGGTATTAATACAATCCTGTCACTGTCCAACATTAAATAGTTTTAAACAATGTTTGATATACAGAGACCTCAGCCTGCTAAATACTGTGGCAAACAGTTAAAAATCCTTTGAACCTTTTATTAAAGATACATTTCAAATGCTTTAAACTGTTTTTTCTTCATTTCTATAACATATTAAGTCAGGCCTTCATTTTAACAACATCCTTTGTTCCTTTCCCTTTCCCTGAAGTCAGTTTTTGGAAGGAACAACCCCCTTGTCTAACAGTCTCTTAGAGGGTATTCCTTTGGGGAAAAAATAAGTTAATTGAGATGGTCTGGTGCTACCATTGTTGTTAAAGTCCGATCCTGTTTCCTAGAAAGCAAACCAAGACAAAACACACACAAAAGCAGAAGAAAAAAAGAAAATGCAGGTTCTTTCTCTGGTGTTTACTCTCAATTGCAACTTCAGTGCTGGTAAAACATGGGCACAGCATACAGGCTTTTCAACCACTACAAGAACTGGCAAATTTATATCAGCATCAGGCTGTTTAGGGGATTGCTTTTATCTCCCTCTTTGCTCACAGGCTTACAGTAATGTTGCAAAATATGCAGTCTTGGCTAGCTAAGCCAGACGCTTGTTAGAAGACAGAAGGAGAAGCATAGGAAATAGAAGAAAAACAGTGGGGAAGGAAAAAGACACACTAGGTTTGGGTGACAAAGTCTCACGTTCCTGGTGGCAGTCAAGATTCAGCCAGAACTGGTGGAGGCGGCAATGTCATCCAAGTCCCTCTGTTAGCTCGGTCTGGTAAGGACAGCTCTTGGGATCAAGACTACAAAGGCCCACTGATGTTACAGTGGATCTCAAGGATAAGGGAGGGTGGCAACCATGATAGTGAAGCTTGCTCTTTTCCCTTCTTTAGTCAGCTGTTGTCCCCCGGCACTTCCTTTATAACAACTTTGATCTCAAAGCCTCTTTTATTTTAATGACCCTGAAAGGGAGTGAAGGGTGGAATAGTCCATCCTCTCACTATTTTGTCCACCAGCAAGCCTAATTTCTGACACCAAGTTTGGTTCATTGATTTCTGGGCTCACATTGTTCTTGTTTATCTGGCATGCTCATAACACAGTCCTTGAATTACATCAGTAGGTCTTTTTGTTTGGACTGATTCAGTCTGTCTCTTTTTTGCACCTTTTCCCACCAACATTTGTTGTTTATAGGTTATTGTAACATTTTATTAATTTTCATTTACTTTTCACAGATGAGCTCACAATTAGGGTAAACTCATTAGGTTGTTTGCGCCCACTACTCAAGTTGGAAGGCTGTTCCAGAACCTCACTACTCTGATTTTAGAAACCTTTTTCTGATTTCCAGCCTAAATTTATTCCTAGCCATTTATTCTTGTGCCAGTGCTGTCATATAGCTTAAATAGCTCTTCTCTATCCATGGTGTTTACAGTGGTGCACGCCATCGTAAAGCCCCTGGGGAAACTAACAATTCTGTAGTCCGAGGAGGGTTTGAACGGGTAGCAAACCTATAGCCTCATATCAAAGAATGAGTATAAAATGAAATCTTGACCATCCATTCTGAGCACTGAATGGAGTGGAGATCCTGTGGACAAAATAGTTTGTGATCATGTAATTAAAGACTGTATCATAATGCATATGCAACCTTAATTCTAGAACTTCTTAACTTATGAAGGCTTTACTTTGCAACCTTAACATTATACAAATTACATATAAAAAACTACATTTAAAGAGAGCGTAATTCACCCTGTACAGAGAGGCAGCAGAAGGTCTATAAAGTATTTAAGTCCCACTTCTACCTTATGTCAAGGACTTGCGCAGTGTATAGGCCTCGTGCAAGGTCTCTGCACAAAGGATGAATTTTATTCATACTGTCCAAAACAATACCAGCCACTTTACACACAAATAATAAGCTATTCCTTGCCCCAAATTGTTTAAATATACACCATGCAGTAGGGGAAAAGATGCAATACAAGGGCTTGTTTTGGGAGAGGGTGAGTAGGAGGGGTTGGAGTGGTTTTGTGCTTTTATCTCCCTCCTGTGTGTTTTGCTTTACGTCCCTAACAATGTCCGTTAGCTGCACAAGAGGAATGCAGCATTCTGAGTATCTGTCGGCAAAGTGAAATGTTGTTTTAAGCACATTCCCTTGTACTCAGGCTTTTTCACTTCGTGTTTCCCATAGGAGACACTACAGTTCGATGTGAGCAACTTGATCTGCTTCAAGATTGGCTGGCTGATTTCCGAAAATCTACCTCCTCCTCCAGCACAGCCAATCCAGAGGAGCTGGTGGCTTTTGATGTGATCTGTGGCGATCTCAACTTTGACAACTGCTCATCTGGTGAGACAAGCTTTTCCCCTTCCTCTTGAATACGTAACATCACAGTGAGCTACTAAGATGTTGTAACGTCTCCTTTAACTGTTTTAGAGCAGTGATCTGCAATTGTACGTGGCTTTTGCAATCACATTTAAATGAGAATAAATTGCTATAAAAATTTTAAAAATGGGAGTAAAGATTGTTAATCTGTGTGGGCAAACTCAATGTTTAAGAGATGCCTATTCATTAAAGAGGAGATTTCTAAGGCACAAAGGGCAGTCCTATCATTTGTGCCTTTGACAATCTCCACCAAACTATCAGACAGGTAGCTCTTACCTCCTCTGCATTTTTATTGTCACTATGGCACCTATATACCCTTTCTTTCTAGTTGCTAATATATATATATATCAACAGGCATATAATCACTGGGTACCTGTGGAAAAAATCTTACATAACTGTGAATTAAAGATTATCATACGCACAAGAGGGCTGAATTAATGTTCCAAAGGCAACTTTAATTCTGGCATTTATTAACTTTAAGGACTTGACTTTGCAACCTTAATATTCTTTTAACTTATTTTTTGAATTTATTCCACATATGGAGGGCAGAATGCACCATTAGAAGTAGACATTTACTACCAACAGATGTTAAATTTACAGTGGAATTCTGAGTAAAGAATATCTCTCACACTAGGATAAAGTCAAACATGATACAGTACATGTTGTTTTTAATGGCATCAACTGTATGTGTTTGCACAGTGTGTATAGGTAGTTACATAAATTGATGTTAATTTATTTCAACTGGCTCATCACTACACTAGCTGGACATACCACAGAAATTAAAAAGAACAATTATTACCAGCAATTGGCACAAATCAATCAAAAAATCCATCCCAACTTCTACCACTACTGTGCGTTAATGCGGGATCCCCTCCAAATTATGTTCTAAAATTAAGAAATATTCCAAGCAAAAAAAGTCTTGCATTATGTTCCAAAAGCAAGTGAACTTGGACTCTGGTGGACTGTAGCAGAGAGCAAATTTCAGAACCAAAGGCTGTCTACTAGTGATGTCTTGCTGCTTGCTCAGAGTTTAACCCTGGGCCCAAACAACAGAAGCTTTTCCAGAAAAGCAACTGATCTGAAGAGTATAGGGAGAGGGGTTGTCTAAGGGCTTGGCTACACTCAAAACTCCAAAGCACTGCCACGGGAGCACTCCCGTGGCAGCGCTTTGAAGTGAGTGTGGTCACGGCGCCAGCGCTGGGAGAGAGCTCTCCCAGCGCTGCAGGTACTCCACCTCCCCGAGGGGATTAGCTTACAGTGCTGGGAGCCCTGCGGCGCTGTTTACACTGGCGATTTACAGCGCTGTAACTTGCTGCGCTCGGGTGGGGGAGGGGGTTTCAACCAACCTGATAGATACTAGCTACCACCACTAAGCAGCAGCTTGGAAGCCAGCACAGAATGTAAATCACAGGTGGTGTATATTCGTGTGTGCATGCTCCCACTTAATAGGCAGGTAACTGCAAACTGCTCTTGCTGAAGCATCCAAATGACCTCCAGTGGTAGCCTACATAGAACACATTATAGTAGTTCAGCCTGGAGATAGCAAAAAGCATGGAGAGGGCTACATCTGAGAGGAAAGTTCAGGGTGTCTGAGCTACTGCTACTATGTGACCATACAAAGAGATGGATACACTAGGACCGCAAGAGTGTGAACCGGTGAGACAAGGGGTAGGAACAATCATGATCACCGTGAGTCTCTTAATATGTTCTCTATTATGCATATTGGTTTATACTGTGCTTTTAGTCAGCTAAGTTAGAGATGAATTCAAGCTACAGTGTTCAGACTGGGCTCTAAAGTTTAGGACCACCAGGTTTACGGATTCTTAGTCACTATTCAGGCCCATTTGCTTAGTGGAGATATTAGTGTCCATAGGGAATCTATCCCCTCTAATGAAGCTGGGTTTACCAGGTATGTCAAAGAAAAAGATACCTCCTGTACGGTCCAAAATAACTACTATTCTCTCATATCATGTCTTTGAATGTGATTTTCTTTTGAAACTGCTGATGAGATCGAGATAGTGCTAATCACCACTGACAAGGTTAATCAGTCTGGTTTGGACAGATGTTCAAATGAGAAAATTCAAAATGTTTACTGGCCCTGCACTGCCTGGTCTTGTCTCCTATTTACATGTGCTACGACTTGGCAGCCAGGATTCTCAGGAGATGAATAACCTCTCATACTCAGCTTTGGATCAAATGCTCACGGTCAATTTAGTTATTGCATCTCCAATGAACTCTGAAGTTGAGTAGAAAAGTTTCTGAAGAACAGAACATGAAGTTGGCAGACACTGACTTGGCATCTAGAATTATGAATCAACATTCTAGAGCTGAAAGTCAAGATTTATTGACCAGAGTTTATTAGTAAAGCAAAAATGTCCCTACGCTTTATTGGCTCAGAGGTAAATCAATTTTAGCTGAATTCAGATACAGCCAATCAAAATTTATTTATTTACATGCTTGTGTAGCTTTGCTCCAAATCTTAAAATTGTTGACCTCTGATGAGATAAAGAAACTTCCTAGTTTGTAAACATGATCATTTCATCCAATGTATTCATAGTATGTGCATTTTACCCAAGCGTCAGATGTTACTTGGTTGACAATATATTTTTATATAGTGGTTGAGTTTTTGTAGGCATGTTTGCATAGAGGTTTAAATAATTGAAACATAACCATTGTTAAAGGGACACTAATAAGGTAAAAGCTGTTCTTAGATGTGTTGCTAACAATTTAAATCATTAAAAGCATTGAAAATCTGTTATTTTTGCTATTGATGCTGTTTACTATTTTTCACTTTTGAAATGGAAGTTGAAATTAAGTTGATCACTTTCATTTTCTGTTTATAGTCAGTCTCACTTTTTGGTTCTCATGTATTAAGTTAGAACAATGCTGCAGTGTTTGTGTTTACAACTCTGCAGGGGAATGTTTTTAATTTAAAAAGTCACAGATCTTTGTTAGGTAATGTACTTTAGATAAATGTAGGTTTTGTACTTTTAAGTACTAAATTTTGATACAGTATTTACCAGTTTTGCACTGTAAAGAGTCCAGAAGGTTTTAAGGAAAAAATATTAACTGAATATTTTTAGACTTGCCAGCTTTTTTTTACAAACTGTGAAATTGTAGAATGGTTTGTTTCCTCCCGTGAAAATCCAGCTCTAACTCTTTGTTGAAAGTTATATCATTAATCCATCCGACATTCACAAGTCACCCCATGTTTTAGGGCCATTTGCAGCAAGTCATTTGTACCCTAGTACTAGGGAGTTATCACACTTCTAACATCGGTACATTGAATTCTCAGTTATCAGGAACTTTATTATAAGGCTGTCTTTAATGTCAGGCTGATGTGGTCTGACTCTGATGGAAATCTATTATATTTTAAATCTTTTGCTATGAGATAAAAAAACGTTCAATGAGAGGGGCTAGGCTGTACCTCTCATGAATGGTAACAATTGCTGCATGGCAGTGGATTAATCATCACAGAATTTTATTCCTTTCCATGGCTTCTCCAAAGAAGGTTTGTAGGCATATGAAACCCTGTGACAGAGCAAAACTTGGAGAAATAAAACTGCACAGATTTCATCTGGTCCTAAAATAAAAATACCTGAACAAAATCAATAACCTGCTGAGAGAGGAGGGATGTGATTTAAGTGTACCTGTCACATCTGAAATACTCTAGTTTTCTGCAATTCCTCCAAGATGTATCCGTTAATTTATTACTGCCTCATCCCCAGAATCGTCTTGTGGTTCTAAAGACAGCATCTTTCAAGGCAGCTGAGACAATGCGGGTGCAATAGAGGTATCACTTCTCAGCTCAGTAAGATATATTGAACAAAATGCAAGAATGGGATCCTGTGGGCGTATAGCTAGGAACAAACCAGAGACAATGATATAAGAGCCTTTTAACAGCCTCAGGGGCAGTGGATGGTTAGTACATATGTGGCTACAGACTGAACATGTGTTGTTTCCTTTTTCTGACCCCTTCTAGTTGGAATTGAGATAGTCACACATCATCATCCCTTGGCAAGAATGCTATTGCTCTCCTGTAGAAGCAGGTCTAGTTTGCTCCTGTTGATGCAGGGCAATATCCTCCTTAGATGATACATCTAGCTCAAACTTCAAAGAAGTTCCCTCTCCCTCGTTTTGAGTGTGTCCATTTTCATACACATTTATGGATTTTGTTGCCTTGTCATTTGTCACAGTCTATTGTCCACATTAGTTCCAAGTGCAGGCACTTGTGAATGTTCCAGGGATCCCTAGAGGGAACTTGAACTGTTGATAAGAAATTCTAAAACCTAAAATGGTGGAAGTGCTGCAAAGAAGAAAATTATCAAGGGACGCTGCCAGTCTAATAGGTTTAAAAAAAATTATTGGATTTACAGTAGTGTTGGTATTTTCAGTTTGAGGGTTTGATCCTGCAAATACTACTAGATACGAGATTTACTATAATTAATAGTATACCCTGAATTTTAGTTCTCCTAGCTCCTTGAGCCAGTGCCAATAGTACTAGTTTGTTGTTACATTAAATAATCCTAGCGGCATATATTTGCTGTTAGACTTGAAGTAGATAAATTGGTACTAATTGTGCTCTGGCAGAAATGAAGCATTGAGAATGCATGTGGCATGCTGCTTGTAATTTGGACTACTTTAATACTCAGGCTAACAATAGCACAACACAAAATATCATTTCTGACTCTGTTAGTTATGTAATCTAAGTGTTTCGCGAACAGTGCGTCTTGTGAAGCCGTCATACCACAAGCTTCTAACTTCAGCAAATGCAGTGCAGAGACTATATACATACCCAACTTACCATATGTCTTGTCAATATGAAGCCAGCGAGTCTAGTTCTGCACTGCCTAACATTTAATACCTATATTGTATAGTCATTTACATCAGTACATAGCGCAAGGTAATGGAGAATCAGGCCCATTAATTACTCCCAAAAATCAGATGGGCAGGATTTGGCAGTGAGTCTTTGTTGTTGTTGATACATTTTCTTCTGTTTAAAGTGCTATATTTTCCAATAGCGAATCATTGTTCTTAGTGGTATTTTGTTGGTGGGGGCAATTATTTGGAGCATTCAGGCAGTGGAGAATAGGATATTAACAACTAATTTTATACAGTAGCACCAGTGACATTAGGACTCCATTATGCTGGGTGCTGTACCACTGCATAGTAACAGTAAGGGATAGATTTTTAAAAGGTATTTAGACACCTAAAAATGCACACAGGCGCCTAGGCAATTTTGAAAAATTCCCACTAAGCACCTAATTCCCATTGGGCACCGATCTGCACCTCTAGATGCCCAAGTACCTTTAAAAATCTGGCCCTAAAGAGTTTAGGGTCCTAATTAAGGGTATGGCTACACTTGAAATTTCAAAGTTGGTCAGAGCACCAGCGCTGGGAGAGAGCTCTCCTAGCACTGCACGTAAACCACATCCCTTACGGGTATAGCTTGCAGCGCTGGGAGCCGCACTCCCAGCTCTGCGTCACTGTTTACACTGGCACTTTACAGCGCTGTATCTTGCAGCGCTCAGGGGGGTGTCTTTTCACACCCGAGCGCGAAAGTTGCAGTGCTGTAAAGTGCCAGTGTAGCCAAGCCCTAAGACAAGATGCAACAAGACCGTATATATAACGAGGGAGAGGAGGTGACCAGGAATAGGAATTGGCCTATTTTTCATGATTTACAGTTTTGGAGGATTTGAAATATACAAGTAACATTTTTAATGGCACTAATCTCAACTGGCCTATGGTCTTTCACCTTAGGTCACTAGTTCAAATCCAGCCCAGGTAATTAGTGCCCAAAAGTCATCATTTGCTGTCTGTTCAGTGGGCCAGTTGAAATGAGTTGGTGATATTAACCCAGTTCCTCAAGCATGTGCCACCATCACAACTGGCACTAATTGGTACGCTGTTGGCAGTCTTGCAGACTAGAAATTGAAAGGGCATGGAGAGTGGTCCCTCCAGGACAGGAGTTATGTAAATTACCCAGGCAAGGTGGGAAATCTACATTGCTTTGCCTGCAATCAAAGCTGTTTTGAAGATAAATAAGGGGCATCAGTTCCTTCAGTTGTCAATTTAGCATTAAACTAATGATAAATGGGAGACATTTAGGAAATGCTTTTGTCAAATCTGAGGACTAAGATTTAGAGAATTTATAAAATGTAGCTCATGGTTAATAAGAATCTTGACTACAATTGTGATTTTTGGTTCATTTGTTTTTTAAAATTCATTACAGAATGTTACTAATATCACCTTAGAAACCAAAATGAAAGCAGGTTCCAAATTAAATTAGTCCGGCTGTAGTCTTGACCAGAGAGGTTGCTTCAGAGTGATGGGAGGAACCTCCTCTCCCTTCCAGGGGCACGAGCTGAGGACACAGATCGGAGAGTCAAGTTTGCCTTTTGCATGGTACCAGTTTTTGCACTGTATTTTAAAGCTTGCACTATGTGATTGATTTGCCTTCCTTGGACTTGCAGAGGACAAGCTGGAGCAGCAGCACTCCCTGTTTACACGCTACAAAGATCCATGCCGGCTTGGTCCTGGGGAGGAAAAACCATGGGCAATTGGTAAGGTTTTGTCTCAAACTGTCAGAGGCAACTGATTTAACCTTATATGTTCCTGAGACACCACCTGCAGGCAGCATATGGTATAACTAAGGGGCAGTAACAATTAAGCAGGGACTAAATATTTACAAACTGTGGTTTAAAAGTGTCATCTCTTTTGTAAGCCTCAGAACACTTTATTGTGCTATAAAAATGTACCCGAATAGTGGATGAGGTGTTTCTACCAAAATGCAGACCCTGCTGGAATTGAACATGGCATCAGTTTATAAGATTACTCAAGTACCCTGCCACAGTTTAGACACTTGAAAATTACTTTTAAAACCCAGTTGAACCATTGTGGTTTCTCTGTATTCCAATTCTAGTCTCTCAGTTACACCAAGCTGTTTGTATGTAAACTGAAGCATTAAGCTTAGGATTAGACTCTTCCAGCCCCATTAATTGCTGATGTTATAAATCAGTGTTTGTGACAAGGTAATTAAATAATTTCATTGGCACCATTTTCATTTTCACATCCACCTCAAACTGCATACCTTAGGGAAAAATTCATTCCTGGTGTAATTCCACTGATTTCAACTGAGTTACACTAGAGATTACTTTGCCCACTGGACTTCCATGAAAAACATTTAAAAACAGGAGTGGTGGTTTCACTTAATTAATTACCTTGATTTGACTGATTGAGGAAGTGGTTAGGGTAGGTCAGATTGGGTGGTTTGCCAGAAAGGTTTAAAAAGTTCATGCAGGGGGCAGGGGGGGTGCGTTCTGTGCAGGAGGCAAGGGAGAAGACACACTTAAGGATCAGAAAGAGGGAGGGTGGAGAAACTGAGTGCAAGCATTCCCATCCTCATTGCAATTAGGGAGTATTTTTGCATGTGTTCTGAAATAGAAGAATCCCATTAGATCAAAAGCATTAGCCTGCATGGGCAAGAAACAGTCCCTGATGGGAGGCCATATCTTAAACCGATAGCACCGTTGTCCAAAGCAAATGCAAAGTGAATATAAAATCAGAAAGGAACACTTTCTGATTCCACTCCCTTTGCACCGCTACAATTAACTACACAAGGTGAAAGTAGCAATAGGTATGCTGAGCCACATGTTCCTTTTTGTTCACAGGTACCTTGTTAGATCCTGAAGGATTGTATGATGAAGAAGTGTGCACTCCAGATAACCTACAGAAGTATGCACTCAGCCCCTCTTTCACTGTTTACAGACAATTAATTGAAAAGCTAGTTTGTCATTTTCCATTTAATATTTTAATTCCGGTGATAAGTGACTAAAATTTACTATCCGATGGCTGTTTGGTGGCCTTTGAGAGATGTGTTGCTTACCTTTTATTTGGCAATAGCAGCAGAGGTACTAAGGATTTAATTAACTCTAGAAACTGTACTGACTTTGCATCTCTATAGGTGGTCCTGCCTGACCCGCAGGAATACTGTGAATGTGGCATAATGTAAATATGTATAGATAATAGAAGATTAACGCACTATATAGGGGAGTCATGCTGTCTTACGGCCAAGTGGAAGACTTCAGATTCTAGAGATGTCATTCTGACATCTTTAACCAGCACTAAATTTACACCAAAACATTTTTAAAAATGAAATGGGTGTGGAGGGGGAATAGAAACAGGACTAAGTAAACTCTAGGTCTAACCAACCTTGAATTTTGGGGAAGTTTGGATCATGACTCCAAACCCTGTGGCTGTTAACTATATTAGTAAAAGAGGCATGCACTACAACATTCAAAGCTGGCTAATCTTCAGTGAATTCACACCTGTGTATATATTCAGTTTGCTGGAACAGGACAATAAAACCAACTTCTGAATGCTACCAGACTGGGCATAGCACAGCCTGTTTGAAGTTCTCGCCACAGCTGATCAGTACAGCAGACTTGGTACTGACAATGAGGGGACTAGTTGAATAAAATAACTGGCCCAAGAACTATCACTCAACACAGACTAACCCTGTGAGGTATGTAGATGCTGTCATGGTAGCAGAAAGCTCCCATAATTCATTACATATAAATAAACCATAAAGGGGTGGAGGGGGAAAATGATCATATCAAACATGCCATGGGAAAGAGAAAATCAGAGTATCAGCCAATAGTAGTGGCCTGTATTTGCCGTTTATTCTTATGGTATGTTTGATTTAGCTGTGTGTCTTGGGCATGTTTCAACTCACTGCTGCAAAAGACCACTTACCCAAAGGCTGATGAAACCTTAGGAGATATTTCTTTAAGGACTATACGAGACCTACGCTTAGATAATATACTGTTGAAGCAGTTCTGATGCTAGGTTAGTACCTTACTGAGCAACATTTTTAACAGACAAGCATGTGTTTGTCCTTTGGACATCTTGTCTTCATTAGTAGATTGTATAAATCATAATGATAAGTATAGAAGATCCAACTGCTGCATGGTATCAAAACATGCTTACAGGTACTTTCTACGGAATTTCTGCAAGCGAGTCTGTAAATGAAATATACTAGGGTGATAATAAGGTGGTTTGAATAGTTACTTGGTTAAATATGTGAAACAAGGGTAGTCATGAAACTCAACTAAGTTAAAATTTAGTAGTATAGAACTTACTGATTTTTAAAAGATAAAATCTGTGTTTAGCCTCTATTCAACAATTTACAAACTGTAGCCTGTTTTAGGAACACTGTATTAATAAGCAGTCAGGAGCAGTTATTAAGGGCAAACTTTTCAACAGTCCTCCAAAATCTACAGATCTATTTATGTTTGTAGATTTGCCTGAGCAGGCCAAATGACCCCTCTCTTACATGCACATTTGCAGGCACATCCATTCAGATGTACAAGATGCAAAACTATCCTGTAATAAAGGTATTATGCAAGTAAAAGAGGGGTCCATTTGGCCTGCACATGCAAATCTGCAAATGTAAATATGCATGTGAATGCAATTTCCCATTTTATGGCTCCAAGTGCAGGCATGGAGACTTACAAACTGGAGCTCCCTAAAATTTTTGTGGATTAATTTTCAAGGGGTCCTTTGGGACAATTTGTCATTTAACAGATTTACTGTTCCTATTAAAATAAAAAATAAATATACCAAAAAAAACCCATAAAAAGGAGCTATTTGCATTTAGTAATAAAGATGGGTCACACTGATAAAGGGTTTATAAAGGATAAATACTTATGTTACATACATGAATAAGTGAATAGTATAGATGGTTATAAGCAATCCACTGAACTCTTAATTTATTAGCCATTTATTCAAACATCTGTCATGTATTAACTATTTAGAAATTATTTTATGTGCACCCGTAATATAAAGTATGACTGAAAAAAGGTGTTCAGGAGTTTTGTTGCAGGATTAAATGAAAGACTCCTTACCTGCCACGGTAGCATTGGGGCTCTTCTTCTCCTGGAACACTTAACAATTCTTTCACCCTCTGAAGTCTTCATCCAAAGCCTGCTGAAGTCAGTGGGAATCTTTCCATTGACTTGAATGTACTTTTAATCAGGCCTTAAAGGGGGACAGGGATTTTCATTCATAGTTTTTCTGAAAGTGATTTAAGGCTTTAGAGAGGCCATCCCCTGTAGAAGGGAATCCTTGGAACTTGGATTCAGGCCTTGGTCAGTGATTTATAACAACATCATTTATCTGTAATTTTAGAGTCCACGTTACATTAATGATTTTAGATTGTAAAAGGTAATTAAAATGCTTTTAAAAACCTAATCAAAGCTCATTCATAACTGATATAGTGGTGAAGTGAATAGAGAATCTAAAATGGTACCATCAGCATAAAGATGGAGAGGAGCTTCCAGCTGTCCGATTTATATTGTTAATGTAGATGGCAAACCAGATTGGGTTTAAAATAGATGCTTGCAGAAATCCTTCAGTAGTAAAATTTGGCTGCAATATAAACCTATCCAATTTAACAAACTGTTTATGTTGGCAGAGGTAGCTCTGGGAAACAGTTCAGCAAATCAGAATCAATGAAGGTACAGCACAGACTTGTCCCTTATTAAAAGAATAAGTAATGGGAACTATCATACGAGCTAGAACAAGCTTGACTCCCTGATTAGCAGAATATAATAAGCATAAATAATGAGCAAGCTGTTTGTTAACTAATTTTTCTGTAAATCTGGGACAACTTAATAAGATAGATATTGATCTTTTACAACTTGGACTCCACCTCTGAACAATGGGGCAATGTAAACACACTTCCATTTTGAAGGAGCCTTAGCTATAAAGCTGAGCTTTTAATTTAGGGCAAGTAATTTCTTCTCACAGAAGGTGAAATTTACCCTGATGCAGAGAGCCAACACAAGGCCATCTGCATCATTTAAGCACCACAAAAGGTCGGTGGGGTGTGGAGTATTCACTGGTTGTACAGAAGTACTGGGACTCTATACTGCAACAAGGTCTTCATAGTCCAACACAGAAGATCCCATTAGGGACCAGTCAAGAGATGAGATTCAGAGGCCCCAGAGCAATGTGTGTGAAGAGACTGTGGCCCACAATTCCATGCCACAAGCTGGAGCAGCAGCAGCAGAAAGGCTGTGGGGCCTGCAGTTTCCAGCCCCCCTGGGTTGTGAGATGACTTACCCAAGCTTTGTGGAGATGGAGTGAAATTGACTCCAGAACGTCATTCTCTCACTCATGTGTCATACTTTTTGCAGGTGTAGATTCATCAGACAGTCTGATATTCAATATTAAAAATAAGCTGTGCTGATTAGTTGTGACTGGCCACTATAGTCACATGGTATTGTTTCCATGCTCTAATTGGAGGAGTCATAAACTTTTGTAATAGGCAGGAAGGTTTTAAAAAAGCCACCTGGGGGTATTAAATCTCTCAAGGAGAAAAGATTAGGAAGGTTTTTTTAAAACCCTTTCTCCTTTCTGTGTCCTAGGTCTTATCTGAGGCATCAGCCCTATAAAGTTTAGATTGCTGTATATATCATATTGGCCAGGCATAACTTATTACATTCATATGGAGTAGTTATGTGCTGCTCCTTCTGTGGCATGGCATACACCCTCTGCACCTGCTGTGTCAAGCAGCAGCCCCTCACATATAAGTGACCTGAATTTTACTGAGAATACAGGTGCATGAACATTTAAAATTCATTGTCCTGGAGTATTTGAGATGAAAATTCCTTTTCCATAAACAAACACTTGTGTAGATGACACAGCCACTGAAATGGGCACAGGAAGTGAATATAAAAGGGGTGTAAGTACAGCTCAAGTGAAGTCATCTTTCAAATGAAGTGACTGCACAGATGAAAATTGTGGGGTTTGGGTTTTTGTTGCAGTATTGGTCCAGCTCTGCGCAGCTTTTGCTCAACTGTTGTTGTTTAATTTTCGCTTACCAAGTCTGTGTGGGCTCCTGCTTTTCAATGGAGGTCAGCTTCATTAGAGCCAGATCATTTTCTTGAATCTAAATGAGGCTTTCAGAAAGAGCACTGTTTTCAGAAACAAGCTGTAGAATGAACAGTCTGATTCTTCATGTTGTGGGATCAGCGTGTTCCAGTAAGCTAATTTAACACAATTAATTACATGACTGTCCAAATTTGAAACATCCTATATGAAAGAAAATTTCCCTTTGTGAAATAGTTATATAAGCCTAGACAGATTATTTTTAATAACCATCAGAACATTCACATTGAAATTAATCAGAGGAAACAAATGATCTGCAATACATTTATTTTCCATAGACTTAATAGCCAACCATAATGTGTTATGGTGGATTATCATCTTGTAAAGGTGGGTAAAGTGCTTCTTATAAGAATCAACTGTCGCCAATTACAATTTGCATTTACTCCCAATTCGCCAAAAAACTAAAACAGTCCTCTTAAGTGTTGCAGTTCTTGCCTTGTCAAAGTTCAGATTCTTTTGAAGGATAGAATTTTGAGAGATGATGATAAAACTAGGGACTATGTCTCTTCCTAACTTCAAATCATTTCGTAAGAGTTCTGTGCTTGTCACCTTTAACACACACACACACACACTCACTCTCTCTCTCTCATGATCATTTTAAAAAGCCAGGACATCAAAATGTCATTTTTTTCTCAAGATGAACTTAAAGGCTTTGTACCTGCTAGGACCCAAGTTCATGGCTCAGTGTTTCTGCTGCAACAGTTGATGTAGTTTAAAGATGTAATCAACTTTTACAAGGGAAACCACTGACCTCTAAGCTCAGGTTCTGACAGGTAAGAAAAGTAAATCATTTTCAACTACTTGGTTTTGAAAGTCATTTGTACATTTTCGCCCACATTTTCATAAGAGTGCATGCACAAAAGGGTGTACATATCTGCATGTCTCAAACAACACTCAACATTTCTGATTGCACATGCTGATGACCAGTTGAGTTTGATAGCCTGCATATGGAGTTGCTGCAGGTACTGCAAATACAGTAATTGTATATACAAAATCCACATGGTGGATCTTTATGCCAATATTCTACTTTCCTTCCCAGTACAAAACTCCTGCTGACATCAGGGTCAGAGCCACACACATCGTGGAATATCAGTCTTGAGACTCGTTGTGAGAATGTCCAAGCAGAACTGTCCCCTCAGTCAGCTGCAGATTAATATAATCTTATGCTGTAAAATGTATGCCTGAAACAATGGATTTCACTCTGCTACTGGTTACCCTGTAGACTCCTCCGAATAGCGCAGTGTGTGTTGGGGGGGGCCTGCAATAAAAATACTGACGATAGCTTATTCTACACACAGGGATAGAGCTGGGAAATATTTAACAGGCTTCTTTTTTTTGCAAACCAGGGTGCTGGAAAGCGAAGAAGGGAGGAAAGGATACTTGGTCTACCCCACCAGCAAGAACCATTCTTCAAGTCAAAAGGGGAGGAAGGCATCACTAAAAGGCAGTGGGAGGAGGATTGACTACATGCTTTACACAGAAGAAGGTGTCTACCTGGAATGGAAAGTGGTGAGTTCTCTAGTGAAGTGTAACTCAGCATGTAAAGTGCTTGGATGGCACACAAGGCCCTGCAGATTTGCTTACAGGGCTAAATTCAAACTCGCATCTCCAAACAGGAACTCACTATTCAGACCCTCTCTCCTGCTTCTGTCCTGGGCAGCCTGGGACTTCTTGGAAGTGAGAGAAGGTGCCTTGGAGGTGGGGTGGGGTAAAGAGGTTAACCAGCTACTCAAGTATCAGCTTATGCTCCAATATGTCTGTTAGTCTATAAGATGCCACAGGACTCGATGCTTTTTACAGCTACTCAAGTGTTTAAGCAACCTACGATAATGTTTGCTGAACTTCCGTGCGCATGGGCTCTGTTCAGGAACGCATCAGATCTCAAAAATAGGCTCAGTTCAAATGGGTTTGATTCTAATATCTCACATAGCACCAGTGAGTACATCCTCTACTCTACCTTATTTCATGTTTATATAGTGACTAGCATAATGGAGTTTACTCTTGGTAGGGGCATCTAGGGTAGAATTAGCTACTGCATATGGCTTCCTGGAAAGTAGAAGGATGTTACAAAATAAAAATGCAAATTTTTTTTCCTCCAGTCTTAAATTTGGCAGAAGGTGCTTTTTCTTATGCCCTCTAGCATTACTCTCTAGTTTTTCATTTGATGGGCACCAATTTTTGAACTTTTGTAAAACCTTATAGAATATCCTGGCCAGTGTAACATGATATGATGATAAAACAAATACACTGTACTTCCAATATACCGTGAGTCTGGGAGATCCTCAAAGTAATTTTAAACCCACTATGTGATACTATATGCAGAGGTGATAAAGCTGCCTATTCTTAAGGCTGCCCAAAGCGTCTCATTATAAGGCCACTGAAAGAGGCAGAAGGGGAAAAAAAAAAAGTGCTCGTGTACTTAAATATAATCATAATACAAGCACACAAGGGAGCCAAATTAAGATTGCACATAGTTTTTTGTGAAATGATATATTTGGTGCAGATAGTGGCATCCTATGATGCCCGCAGCCATATGCATAGTGCATACCATTGGCAGTGGTGAGAAGGAGCATCACTGATAGCCCCCCGGGGCCCACTCAGCTTTGGGCTGGCAGCCCTTCAATTATGTCTTTGTGGCCAAAATTAAGTGAGCAGAATTGGGACCACAGTGCACAGGGGCTGCAACACTCCTCAGATTTTAGCCTATGGCTCCTTCGTCATGATGGAGGGGCTAAAAATTGAGTGGCATTATGACCCCTGTACACATAATATAGGGGCTGTGGGGCCAAACCTGAGTTGTGTGGTGACACTTTGTGCAGCATGTTGCAACACCAGTTTGGCCCAGCTGTACCACCCCATTTGCCCGAGCATGAGAGAGGGGTCATGGAGCCAAACCTGAGTGGGAAATGGGTGACGGGCACTGCTGCTTTGGGGCCAGCTCCTGCACTAGGACTCCCTGCCACACATGGAGCCTGCCCAGCCTCCCCCTTCTTCCAAAAGCCTGTGTCCCTCCTCAGAGATGGGAAGTGACACTGCACCTGGGCAGGCCGGGCTGCAAGGTGGGGGCTGAGTGTGGCACAGATTTGGTGGATGAAGCACTGGGATCAGCAGCTGCATTGGGGTGGCTCCACAGGGATAGATGGTGCATAGCATGGGAAAAAGTTGTGGGGGCATCCCTGGAGACCTCAGTAGTTAAAGTTGCTCCAACACTTCCCATTAGAAGACCATGTTTTTGGTACCTTATATTTTTGCCAAACTTCAGTCAATTTGGGCTTAAGTTTTCTGTGCCAGATGTCAGCCTGATTTTTTTTCCCCCTCAAAATAATCAAAAAGTTCATCTCTTTCTGAGGTTAGGGGAAAACATACTTTGTTTTGTCCAGGTTAACGGATTTGCATAACCATTTTATTGACAAGCGCTAGCTCCTCCGTGCTTTGACTCCAGAGTTTGGAGGGGAAGAAGTGTTGTTAGGGTCAGGCGTGTGCCTTTTGCCAACCCGGTGAATAGCTATCCAAATTATGAGCCTCTGAAAGTCTCAGTTCACAGATGCTCACAGACTCATTAAAGTTTGGCAGCTAAATTGTCTGAAGGTTCTGTCTGCACTGGGCATGCACCACCCAAGGGCTGTGGGGACTGAGCAGGACTTTCCCGCTGTTGTTCCTCCTGGCTGCTGGGGACCATTGTGACATGAGTCCAGAACTGGGAGCAGGGAGACTGTCTCCTGTGCTCTGAATATCTCAGTGCTCCTGAAGCCCAGGTAGCACAGAAGAGAAAGAGGAATCAGCTTAACTTGAATTCAGAGGGGTCAGGAGATGGAGAATCTGGGATGAGGACTGGGACAAGAACAGACTGGAGGGCCAAGTGGCAGAAGGCTCTGCAATAAACTAGAGTACACTCCTCCAAATCTGGAATCGAAAACAGGATTGCCGAATCTCAGTATTCTTCTTCAGCTAGCAAAAAGCTTTGATGCCCTCGAGGAATTCCACCGTGATTTTAACAATTTCCATCCCAACATCAACCTCAGCCTAGACCAATCCACACAAGCGGTCCATTTCCTAGACACTACTGTGCTAATAAGCGATAGTCGCATAAACACCACCCTATACCGGAAACCCACTGACCCGCTATACTTACCTACATGCCTCCAGCTTCCATCCAGGACACACCACGTGATCCATTTTCTACAGCCAAGCTCTAAGATAGATATAACTGTATTTGCTCCAATCCCTCAGACAGAGATAAACACCTACAAGATCTCTATCAAGCATTCTTAAAACTACAGTACCCACCTGCTCAAGTGAAAAAACAGACTGACAGAGCCAGAAGAGTACCCAGAAGCCACCTACTACAGGACAGGCCCAACAAATAACAGAACGCCACTAGCCATCACCTACAGACCCCAACTAAAACCTCTCCAGCGCATCATCAAAGATCTGCAACCTATCCTTAAAGATGATCCCTCACTCTCACACATCTTGGGAGACAGGCCAGTCCTCGCTTACAGACAGCCTCCCAACCTGAAGCAAATACTCACCAGCAACCGCACACCATGCAACATAAACACTAACCCAGGAACCTATCCTTGCAACAAAGCCTGATGCCAACTCTGTCCACATATCTATTCAAGTGACACCATCATAGGACCTAATCACATCAGCCACGCCATCAGGGGCTCATTCACCTGCACATCTACCAACACGATATATGCCATCATGTGCCAGCAATGCCCCTCTGCCATGTACATTGGCCAAACCAGACAGTCTCTATGCAAAAGAATAAATGGACACAAATCTGACATCAGGAATCATAACATTCAAAAACCAGTGGGAGAACACTTCAACCTCTCTAACCACTCAGTGACAGACTTGAAGGTGGCAATTTTGCAACAAAAAAACTTCAAAAACAGACTCCAAAGAGAGACTGCTGAACTCAAATTAATATGCAAATTAGATACAATTAACTCAGGCTTAAACAGAGACTGGGAATGGTTGGGTCATTACACTAATTGAATCTATTTCCCTATGTTAAGTTCTCCTCACACCTTCTATGGGTCATCTCGATTATCACTTCAAAAGTTCTTTTTCTCCTGCTGATGATAGGTCATCTCAATTGATTAGACTCTTCCTGTTGGTATGCATACTTCCACCTTTTCATGTTCTCTGTATGTATAAATATCTCCTGTCTCTGTGTTCCATTTTATGCATCCGAAGAAGTGAGCTGTAGCCCACGAAAGCTCATGCTGAAATAAATTTGTTAGTCTCTAAGCCCTCGGCCAGACTAACCCGCGGCATCGGCGGGTTAAAATCGATTGCTCGGGGATCGATATATCACGTCTAGTCTGGACGTGATGTATCGATCCCCGAGCGCGCTTACATCGATTCCGGAACTCCATCAACCCGAACGGAGTTCCGGAATCGACACAGAGACCCGGGGACATCGATGCAGCGCCGTCCAGATGGGTGAGTACCTCGATTTTAGAAATTCGACTTCAGCTACGTTATTCCCGTGGCTGAAGTTGCGTATCTAAAATCGATTTTAATATCTAGTCTGGACGTGGCCTAAGGTGCCACAAGTACTCCCGTTCTTTTCACTGGCAAAAAGTGTGCCATATCTCCCTCTAGTGGCTGGCCAAAGAGTTTGTCAACTTATTAGTGCTAACAAGTTTCAGAGTACCAGCCGAGTTAGTCTGTATCTGCAAAAAGAACAGGAGTACTTGTAGCACCTTAGAGACTAACACATTTATTTTAGCCTAGCTCACGAAAGCTATGCTCAAATAAATGTGTCTCTAAGGTGCCACAAGTACTCTTGTTCTTAGTGCTAACAAGTATTCCTCTGATAGCAGAGGTCTGTGACAGATTAAAAGTTCTAATCCTGCTGATATCAATATGGTTACACATGACAGAATTTGTTTTTTCCTGTTTAAAAAAGGTTGCTAAGCTGGGGTGACAGATGTCCTGATTTTATCAGGACTGTCCCGATATTTGCTTGTTTGTCCCACATCCTGACCGATGTTCAGTCGGGACACTGGACAAACAACCAATTTTGCCTTCTGCTCCAGTGCACAGGTGGAGCCCGGAGGGGCTCTTGCCCCCCTGCCCTGACTCCGCCTGCCTCCTTTCCCCATTGGATCCCTTCCCAAATCCCCACCCTGGCCCCACCTCTTCCCCAAGCACCCCGCATTCCTCCTCCTTCCCAGGCTTGCGCTGATCAGCTGTATGGCAGCACAAGTGTTGGAGGGAGGGGGTGACACCAGCGTGCGTGGTGCAGCCATGAAGAAGGTAGGGCAAGGGCGAGGATTTGGGGAGGACAAAATTGCTTGTTTGTCCAGCCTCCCGAGCCACGTGAAGGTGGGAGAGGTCGCAGGGTGCCTGACCGGGCTGCCAGTGCTGCGCCCAGACCCCGTGCCTGAGGGGCAGGGCTGCTGCCCACCAGGCCCCTTCCTTGGGGTGACTGGTGGCCCCCATTCCTCGAGGGCTCCCGTGTCCCCTGGCCCCTTTACCCAGCTGTTGCACACGCATGTGCCCTGCCCCGAACCCCTTGGGGCCGTTCTTATACGTGGGGACAGACTCACCCCACACGCAGGGCAACTCGATGGGGTCACAGTGGCTGCAGGCTGAGCACGCCCCAGACGCTCACTCCGTAATCCCAGGGTGCTTTGTGCTGCAGGGCAGAGCTGCTGCCTGCCTGAAATGCTGCTGTCTGAGTGGGTGGGATTGCACCAGCTGGGCACGTTCCCCTACGGGGGAGGTGGAGACAAGGCAAGCTGGTGCGGGGGGGGGGGGGGGAGGGTCCTCTAGCAGCTTTTTTTTTTTGGCCCCCCCCCATCCCAATATTTCACCTGTGTCATCTGGTCACCCTATGCTAAGCACACAAGAGTTAGGAAATGCCAAAATTAAAGTTGTCTCTACAGCCTTACATTCAGCCACCCCATGCATATGCATTATGACAGTCTTGAATTACATGAGCACATGCTATATATATATATATATATATATATATATATATATATATATATATATATATATATATATATATATATAAAACCCCACCCCCAGAGCATTGATTACATCCATGGAAGCAGGGAGACAGGTTTTAGGCCTAAGCCTGGTGCATTTTGAATACCCTGCATTGATTTTTGCATTCTTTTGTTCCCTTGCAGGAAGTGGAAGAGTTCAACTTTATTACACAGTTAGCAGGTTTGACAGACCACCTGCCAGTCGCGATGCGTCTGATGGTATCTACAGGGGAAGAGGATTCTTAAAACTGACCAGCTTAGAAGATTAGAAGAGGAAAGTTTCAATTTATGACCTATATCAGAGGATAGAAAAGAACTTTTCTGGTGCCACGTTAGGAAAGATGACTAGACCTGACCAAGGCTACCCCCCACAACTCAACTGGCTTTCAAGTTCCTTAAAAATGTACCAGGATCGGAGGATATAAAGGGAAGAAATTATGTTGGTTAGGACTAATAACAAACCATTGTCACAAGTTGGTCAGGCAACAGGGCAGGGCTGTATCTCAACGCTTTCACTGTGGACTGAAAGGAACCAAGATGGAAGTCCTTATACCTTTTGAACCAGTGCCATTCTTACTAAAATATGTTTTTATACTAATATATAGCACAATTTAGTTTGTAATCCGTCTGTGAGTTAGTGCTGCTCAATGGATTTTTGCATAATATATCTTTGTAAAACTAAGCTAAAGCTTTTTTCTTCCCTTTTCTTTTTCCAAGCCGGTTAATGTCATAGTAGCATGCCTGCATCAGTAGCATGCGCCCGCATTGCATGCCACTCTAAGATAAATAGTCATTAAGATATCATGGGGGAAATAAGAATAGAAATGAGAATTCAAAATCTGAAACTAGCCAAAGAAAAGCATTCCGGGACTGGCTAAACATTTTCCAATGAATTTGATGGGCTTTTAAAAAAAAAAACCGAACTGTATCCAATTGGCAGATAATCCTTAAATGGCGGACTCTGAAAAAGTAAGATTATGATTAAAAATCTGACACTGAAGTTTAGGAATCCAGTCTCTAACTATATTCCTATTAAAATCAACAAGAGTTCTGCCTGAGTAACAGCTCCTGAATAGAGCACAAGTTTGCTATGCACAGAATATCACTTTTACTTTGAGAAAGAATATGGTCGCCTTTTAATGTCATAGGCTTCCTTTCCCACATTTAGGGCAGTTCTGATTTACAGTATACGCTCATGTAGAATATTATGGTCATTTTGAATAGATTCATGTGGTACCGTTGGTAATACCAGAGTCAATTCTCTGCCTTGACTGGATACAATGAATAAGGAAGGCTTTTAACAAACATGTGAGACATAGGAAAAACAAAAGAAGTGACAATTTCGGAGAACAGATGAAGAAAGCAGAGTGTGATTGACAAAAGACTGGTTAGGACACTGATTTTTCAAAGGAACAAAAAGTGGTGGCAGAATAAAGAAAGAAAAAATGGGAACGTGAAATCCACATGAGAACTCTCCTGCTGAACTGAAAATAATTTGTAATGTTTGGGACACAACCCTGAATTCTTTGTGCCCTCAGTCTTCAAGTCTTGGCCAGTTAATTTGTATAATTTTGGTGGTGGTTCTCTCTTTCCACTGCACAAACATGTACATCAGCCCCTCTGTTAGCAGTGAGTCTTCTATTTATTGTTCCATCCCAGTACCCTACCCTTTTCACCTTCCTACCTCCCTGACTCGTGTAATTAAAAAGGGGGATTCATAACTGAGCTTCTCGGCCCTTCGTCCAGGTAGGAATGTAAAATGGGGCAAGAGCAAAGCAGAGGATGGAAGCAAAGGCGAACACCACACTATAGAAATAGGCTTCTTTTCCGAGGGAGAAGCGTATTCCACTCAAAAGGATTCGTCTGGGCCCACACAATCCGCTAATTACCTGCTGCTCTTTAATCCAAGCCATTCCTCCCTAATCTTGTTCCATTTTTACAGTGTTTTCCCCATTCTCTACCGTAAATATTGAATTCACATCTCATCTGGGCCCAACATGCACCTGTTTAAAACAACAATTTTTAGCCAACCTGATACAAACATCTGTGTGAACACTTATTGTGTTTTAGTTTAAACCTGCTATAAACTGAAATAAGCCTTTTTAAAACAGAAACAAGACCATGCAGATTTTTGCATCAGTTTAACTACCTACATTTAAAAACCAAACAGTTAAACCTGTGTCACTCCGCATGCAGAGAAGCCCTTAGTGTAATGAAAGAGACATATCACTGGCTAGAGCCAGACAGGTGCTAGCAAGTTTTCCCCTCACACAGCTCTGCCATTGCACCTCAACCTTGACCCATCACATCCCTCATTTTCCAGTCGTGGGCTCCCTCGAACACATACTGCCTCTCACACCTGAACTGTGCCAAACTGCATGGGGGTTTGTGACATACAACAAATGGAGACTAGAAAGAGACCAAATTTAGGCACCCCTTTTGGTCTAAACAAGAATTGAAACCAAGTGCGAAGAGGTAGAAGCTGAATGCACTACTTATTTCCCTCTGTAGCTTTCTCTGTATACACAGAGTGTGTGTGTGCAGTTTCCTGCTTTCTCAGCTCTGCAGTTAACTCAGAAAGACTTTGAAGAAGAAAAAAAAAAAGCTTGTAATCCTATTTTCTATCTTGCTTGTATTTTATTAACCTTTTTAAAAAAACCAGTACCAATAGCAATTTGTGTACTGCCCAGCAGCTATGCTGTCATATTGCTATCAGTAGTAGAACTAAATCTGAGGTACAGTATTTTTAATAGCTTTCCTAATACTGTAAATTAGTTTGTCAATAAATTCAGCAACTGTAACTGATAATCAGTGAATTTGATATCAGTGTGGGATGTAAACAAACAATTACTGCCAAACAATGTTACGCTATTTACAGTAAAAACTAATGATGTCTAAATTAGTTTAGTTCTGTGAAGTCATGTCGACTCAAACACAGGCACTTTCCTTGCCCTTTTGAGATATGATGAGAGATCTTTTCAATTTTGAAGTAAGCAGTTTCTTAGATTTTGATGTTCTTAATTTTTCAGTGCTCTCTGTTTTTAATGGTTGATAAATGGATAATTGTAAAACAGTCTCTATTTAAAAACAAAACAAAATACACCACTAACAAATATAGTTAGTTGTTACTAATCTTATGGATCTAACTTTGCAGGAGGATGATGCTGGGAGGTACAGTATTGTGACTCCATTGTACAAATGCTCTTTGCTTTATTTGCATCGATCCTGTGCCTTCTGATGCCTTGATACACTTAAGGGATTTAGAAAATGCATTTAAAAGATTGTAGAACACACACTTCCCACTCCAGAGAACAGGGCGCCACATGAAAGAGGAACAGAAACTATATTCTCCACGCTGACTCAAAAAGAACCACTCAGACAGTAACTCTATTGGTAGAATATCCATCCAAAAAGCCTTAGAACCCAGGTCATGTGATGGGATATTTTCATTTTCCTCACTTTTTTTTAAAACTACTACAGGAAATTAAGACGCAAGCAGTTCCTCTAAAATAAATTCCAGCCTGATTAAGGACAGCATGACAAGCCCCATTAGCAATATATAATTTACCAAGGGTTTGAGTTAAACTTTCAACAGCTACTCACCCTATTAGGCATAGGAACTTCAGATCTCTCCAAAGAGTGGGTGATAATACTTCTTTGTGTTTAATAATGTAACATCATTGAACATTAGTACCAGTTCTTTATGGGATGACTGTGGACATTTTAGCTGAAGTGTCATTTAATGGCTTTTAAAAAAAGACATAATACACACGTCCTGAAGCTTCAACTTCTACTGTTATTACACTCAACTCTCATTTTACGAGTAGTTTTAGAAGAACAGGAGAATGTTCCTTAAATAAGTAAACTAAGGATAGCATTTTTTAAAAGGCTTAAGGGTGTTAGGCACCCAAATCCCATTGGCTTTCAGCCCAAAAGAACAGCTTTTCTGGGCTCATTCAGATCTGATTAATCTGTGCATTATTTGTTTGCTGGCCTGGGGCTCTGAAAGGCATCACTAGACTATATGCGATCAAATGAGATACCTTGCTATAGCCTGCATCAAGCACGGAGGAACAGTGCTTATGACATTATGGCTGAATTCTACATAGTATAATGTTGTACTTATGAGAGGTATATTTTGGCTAATGTATTGTGATGGAGTTGGCTTAGTATGCAGTTAGACTCAACTTAAGCAACCATTCAAGCTACCAACAAAAAATAGGCTGCTCAATAAAGTGAATTGTACTCAACATTGGCTTCAAGAAGAGTTGCAGGTACTCTGCATCCTGCTGAATTGAGTTCACTTTGAGGAGAGGATGTTGCTGAATCAAAATTCTCTTACACCTCACTGCAATGTCTTGTTCCAGCAGCTGACATAGCCAGTCCCTGCCTCCTAGTTGGCTAAAGATTTACTATGGGGCCCACAATTATTTTCCTTTAAAAACATTTTTTTTTGGTTAAAATGGCATTTGTCCAGTGATTCAGATTAAACAGATCTGACTGTCCTCAGGTTAATATGAGCAGCTCTCGGGCCACTTTAGGTTAGCCTAAGTTATTTTTTCCCCTCTCCTGCTGGGTCAAGAGGGATGAAAGAAGAGGAACACATAGGATTCAAGAGTGTTGAAGAATTCCTGGCTCTCCTCCATCACAATGGGGGTCACTAAAAATAGGTATTAAGATTGTCCATAATCATCTTGTTTTAAATACGACTATTAATCTTGATGTTTTTTAAATATTGTATTAATGCTGAGGTTTAGAAACCCAATATAAAAATGACTTTTTTATTTCAATGATTTTTTTGGTATTGTATCCTTCTGGGACCTAATGTTTTTATATGGTAAGCACACACCTGACGTTTTGTTATAAATGTATAAAAAACAAGAAACCAAACATGTTCATTGTTTTCTTTGCCTGTAAGAAAACCACAGTCTTACTCCTGATAAAAATGAGATATTTTGGAAAAAAAAATAGCTTTTTTCTTTACTGGTGCTGAAAGGAATTAATGGTTGATGCAAACAAGATAATAAAATTTCAAGGCTCAAACATTTCTCTGCAGTCCACTTATTACTTTGGTTTCAATGTGTTGGAGTCTACAAAGTATTAATGCTGAAAAAGAGTCTAATGCAGCTGATAGAACTATAATACAAACACATAGGAAGACATCAGTTGCCATCATGAGGAGCTCTGCAATCTAAACTATTAAAGGAAGGGAGAAATAAAGTATTAGCCCTATTTTATAGATGGAGGGATCAGTGGCACAGAGATTAAGTGACTTTTACATCATCCCCCAGGAAATCTAGGGTTGACCATAGCATTGAACCTAAATCTCTTGAGTCCCAGTCCAGTGCCTTAGCCACAAGACCATCTTCCTTCCTCTTTCTATAATAAATGCTAATTGCAAAGCAAAATTTCAGAGCCAGTGTTTCTTGTTATACAATTGTAAATCTTGGTGCCCCTGTGACTTCAGTCCAATCCCTGAACTAAATAGTAAAGATTCCAAAAAGCCTGTTTTTCCAGTCAATTCCGTTAAAATTAATAAAAAAAATACATGAGTGTTCAGAGTTCAGTTTCTATTGACTCAATTCACTTTACTAAGAAGAGAATCCACTACGGTGTTTCAGCCCTTTTTGCCCATTCCCAAAGGCACCTGAAAAGAACCCACAGGGGCCCTACTATAATTTTCTTTTTTTATTCTTTGATAATAGAAAAAAATCTCTAGAGCACAAGCCAATAAGAATGTGTACAGTGCACGCATTTCTTTGAAATAGCTAGGAAGGGACCTTTTCATCTTGTGAAACAGGAAATCAGAGACTTGCCTCTGTAGCCTGCTCCCTTATTACCTTCTTGAGCCTGTCTGCACCCTACTGTCGCTGTTGCACCTTGGGTTGGCAGGCAATTTGACCATTGCTGTGGGAAACCTCTGGGGTGTTGGACTTTGACATCCTTCTTGGTCTGTACCTCTTCACCACCTGCAAACTTCTCTTTACCAGCAGCAGTGTTAGCCCTCAGATGATGTTGTTTTGCACTACAATAGGACCTAGGGCCCCACTGTCACAGGCATTATGGAAACACATAGCTACAGTCTCTGTCCCAGGCAGTTTACAGTCTAATTAGTTACAGGGTTATACAGCACTTTATACCTGTCAGCAAGTACGCCTAACAATACAGACAACAAAAAAGATTCAGGAAATGTTTGTTGAAAAATAGATGCCTTATTATACATATTAATACAGAAGTCTGAATAATAATTCATTTAAACTACAATACAGAACCATATTTCCCACATCCCTCAGAAGCAGTGCAAAGGCTTGGGGGAGTCGGGGTAATGGAGGAGCTGGGGGAGAGGGAAATACATTGCTGGGAATCAGCCTGCCTAAGCCCACGTCCAGACTACCCCGCCGTATCGGTGGGTTAAAACTGATTGCTCGGGGATCGATATATCGCGTCTAGTCTAGACATGATATATTGATCCCCGAGCGCGCTTACATCGATTCCGGAACTCCATCAACCCAAACGGAGTTCCGGAATCGACACGGAGAGCCGCGGACATCGATCCCGCGCTGTCTGGACGGGTGAGTAATTCGATCTTAGATATTCGACTTCAGCTACGTTATTCACGTAGCTAAAGTTGCGTATCTAAGATCGATTTTCCTCCCCTAGTCTGGACGAGGCCTAAGTGTGAACTTGGAGGATTGTGGGTAGTGGTGGGAAAAGTATGGAATACAGGGGGGTTTTTTTTTGGGGGGGGAGAGGAAGGATTGTTAAGAAGCTTTCCCCATGCAGACCCAGGCTGATCCCTAGCCTCTCCCATTCAGTCAGGCACATCTGCCCCATCCCCTTGTGTTCCTGCACTCCTCATGTGTCCTTGCATCCCCTGTCCACGTGTCCTTCCACCCTCACTCCCCCCATGGCCATGCATCCCTTCCCCCGTCCCACCACTCAGCCAGTCCCAACTCTGTGTCCTTGTACCCCTCCGCCATCCCCATGTTTCTCTGTGCCCCTTCTCAGCCACTCCTATCCTATGTAGCTCTGTACCCCCTCCCCAATGTGGCCCTGCTCCTCCCTCCTCAGTGGCCCTGTGCCTCCACTCCCATTCAGCCCGTGCCCCAGTCTGTCCTCCCTCACTAGCCTTTCATGAGCCCCTGTCTGACCCTCCCACCCCCAGCACTCCACGCTGTCTCCTGATCTGGCCTGACAGGTGCTATAAGGAAGGCAGGCTCTTCCTCTTCCCTAACTGTCCAGGAGCTGCTGCTACTTTGTTCTATCACCACAGTGCCCTCGCTGGGAAAAAGGCAGAACTGCAGCAACATTTCAGCAGAAGATTTTTTCTGCACAAAAAATAAAAACAAGTGTGGCTCATTAACTATGCACATGTGCAGTAGTGCAGAATTCCCCCAGCAGTCATATAAAAACACTACAGTAAAACCCCAAAGCACTATCATCTCTAACTTATGGTGTAGTATTTTGCATTGTTGCTGTAGCACAACAGTAGATTCTACCTCTCATTTTGGCAGGTTCCCACCCTCCCTGCCCACACCCACCCATTTTTATATAAAGACCCTCGCTCAAGAATCAGTAAAATCTGAATCTGCAAAAGAAAGAATTCTAGTTCACCCTCCATACTGTATGCATGTAAAATGGGTGTATAATTCAGGCCAGTTTACTTCTGAGAGTGCTCACAAGTGTGTCAATTAACATTAACTGTAGGAATAAATTTTGTGGTGCAGACGCATGTTGACCAAAAAAATGGGAAATAAGACCAGACCATTTCACACAGCCCAAATACTCCCATAGTAGGAACAGTTTGTTCAAATCTCTATCAGGTTAAGTAGCAAACAACAATCTAGGCTGCATCTCCCATTACTGACTTCTAGAGTCATCCAGTCCCCGGGGAGGAAGAGCTTTTAAAAACATTTTAAAAGTAGATACAAATGCTCATCACCTAAATTAGCAGAGCTCTGCACAAAACCCGAACCGAACACTGCAAATCATGACGTAAGATAGTCACGTTAATAGCAGCCAGTAAACTTGTAAACTCAACCTCAGACTGGAAAAGCAAACAGCAGACACGTTTGCCTCTGACGCTTTTGCAAAGCATAGCAACAGGAAACGTCAGTCTGATGAGCTTCGGAGGGAACCCTAATGCATTCTTCACTGCTGTGCTGTCATTAGCATAGCGAATATTGATGTCTCTGACCACTTTTCATCTAGCTAAAATGGAATTTGCCTCACAGATACATATGCCAAGCACTATATTAGCTAGTAATTGATACAAATCCATTTGCTTTAGCCATATGAAATGCAGGGGTTATTACTAGCTTACTGCTGTATTGTGTCAGAGGAGCTGTGCTGCTTGCAAATAATGGTGAAGGATAGAAGTGCATTTCCAAAGAGGAAAAGGATTACAATTTAACCTTGTTAAACCGCTGACCCATGTGAATTCCAAGCAGGATAATGTGTGCATATGGTACAGTGCAGTATGCTGACTATGGGATGAGCGTCTGTATCGACAGCCAGCTTTAATAATTACAGAAGAGCTTGAAATTATAGACAAAATGACAGTGACACCCCATATGGGAAAGAGAAAACTGTGAAGACTTCTTTAAATACAATGGGTAAAGGACTAAACAGTGGTTTTGTGATCTCGGCATAAGGTAGCAAAGAGTGTCAGTAGTTCAGGGTATAGCTTTTAAAAACTGGAACTACAAATATAATGAAAACTACAAGCTGTGCGCCTAACATTGCCTCAATCATTTTTGCCTTTGTGTTATAATCCTTTCCCTCACCATTCATCTGCTTTTGTCTGTTTAAAATTGTAAACCTTTCAGGGCCAGGAACTGTTCTCTTATAATTCTGTGCTCTGTTTATATGATAAAACAATACAGTCATTCTAAACTATTGTAGTTACAATGGCACCCATATCACCTTATGCTGGGATCCCACTGAGAGCTCACATACTCAGTATGGGCTAGCTCAGTTCTTGGATTGGAAACCTCCGAAGGATAGCTAGGTACTTGTAGAAAGTGATGGATTCACCGTTCAGTAAAAAGAACACGAGTACTTGTGGCACCTTAGAGACTAATAAATTTATTTGAGCATAAGCTTTTGTGGGCTACAGCCCTCTTCATCAGGCTGATTAATTAAGATGAGGCTAATTAATTAAGATAAGCTATTATCAGCAGGAGGAAAAAAAACTTTTGTAATGATAATGTTCTCTGCATGTGTATTTATATATATCTTCTTACTATATGTTCCATTCTATGCATCTGATGAAGTGGGCTGTAGCCCACAAAAGCTTATGCTGAAATAAATGTTAGTCTTGAAGTGCGACAAGTACTCTTGTTCTTTTTGCGGCTACAGACTAACAAGACCACTACTCTGAAAACTGTTCGATAGGTGGCACTTGTTCCTCTAAGCATGAATTCTGAATGAATCCTGCAGTGGAACATAAGTAGCAATGTGATGGTGAAGGTGCCATCTTTCACATTGGTTGGAAGCAGAGATCCTGACTATTTTTTTAATTAAGGATGCCAAGGAATCACAAGAGTTTTGGAGCATTGTTAACTTCAGCATCTTGGCCAAATTACAATTTCGATAACATTCTTGGTACCTAAATTCTCTCTACTATTTCAACTGAGTACAGTATTCTTCATTTCTTGGTTTAAGCTACAGTTGTGTAGTGTTGGAGTGTGCTGTTAAATACTCGATGCATGCCAATCAAGAAGTGGTTGCATTTCATTGGTGGTTAAAGTGATCTCTTTGGGAGAAATCCTGGCCCTGCTGAAGTCAGAACTCCCACTGAATGTTTGTATGTCAGATGATTAAGCACAAAAAGCCCTTCG
Source organism: Gopherus evgoodei (assembly GCF_007399415.2). Lineage (NCBI taxonomy): Eukaryota > Metazoa > Chordata > Testudines > Testudinidae > Gopherus > Gopherus evgoodei. Next base: position 10,603,213 of record NC_044333.1, on the reverse strand, counting down.
GGATCCCAAGGGATGAATGGCAGGACACATACAAGACACTAATTAAGTGAAATTTATCCTTAGTCTAATAGGGATGCCAGCAAGTGTGCTCAAAATACTTTGCTAATGACATTTACAGTTTTAGTATTCAAACTAATCCTCTGTACTAACCTAGCCCCAAAATAAAGTTGTTTACAAAAATGGCAGTTCAGACTGTGGTAAAAATCTCTTATTGGTTACCTATAATTTCCCTTTGCCATGTTTGCTGGAAAAGCTATTTGTAGCCATGGACACTCTGCTTTCTAATAGAGAGGATCTTGTAGTTCACAGCAAGGACCTTATGCTGTAGTTGCTTCTTTAACTACTTGGAACGGGGCTGGGGGAGGACGATTCTTGGCAAATAGGACACACTGCTGCTTACCCCAGTGAGGAATTCTCCACTAACCCTCAATTGGCCTTGTGTATGTTTCAACCTCACCCTGGAATCTTTGCCAGCTCGGCTGTTCTATGGACCGACTGTTTGCTCCACTGTTAAACGCCACATTTACATGTTCTAACTTATGCATTGACAGAAATAATAGTGGATAAATATTGTAGGGCCAGTCAAAAAAATAATAATAATAATCAGGTTTCTGTCCATCCAAAGTATGCAGGTGTACCGGATTTTTGCAGAACATTCCACATTTCAGCTGAATCATCATGTCCACTAAACCTTAAGAGGAGCTACGTACACAGAAAGAGGTCAATAGGGGAAGGGCCCATTGGTTTGCCCTGAAAATCATTCGTTTAGAGAATATGCAAACTGCTGGCCAAAGACTTTCCAAGGGAAAAATCAAAGAGGAGGCAATTTGCATGCATCTTCCTGCTGGGGAGGGAAGGGAACTGTTCCTCCTGGAATGTTTTTCCATTTCTTTAACCATGGATAACCCCCGAGTCCTGTCCCCCTCCACCCTGTTTTAGCTATTCAGGGCCAGACCCAATCAGGGTTCAAGACAACTCAATGAAACACAGTGATTATTCTAATCAAGTGTTTTGCTTGGGACTAGAAAGGTGTCTCTTTACTATTGGCTCATGACAGAGGCAAAAAGCACCAACAACCTTCCTCCTTCTTTCCTACGTAGACATCAGAGCTTGATGTCTAAGTTTGGTGCCCAGTTTTGGCAACTCTGGTAGAGTCAGAGAGCAGCCTCTGGAGCCTGGTTCAAGATCTACAATCAAGTAGATAAGGAGGTAGATGCAGAGCTGGAATCTTGTTTCCTTGGGGTGATTCCACTCTGTGAGGACATCATTTCTGGCTCCCTGACAGCACTGATAACCTGTGCACGGTAAAGGGTTAGTGGTGCTCTTGTCCAAGAGTACGTGAACTGTTGTAACAAAAATACAAGGTCAGATCAGCAGTGGTATCAGCAGGATTGAGATCCCTCCCCTGACTACGAGCAGATCTTTTAGTTGGCACTGTATGTTGCTTCCTGACTGAGAATGGGGTACCAGTCAACCAGAAATGTAATAGGTTGGTTTAATCTGGTCACAGCTCTCCAGGCAGATGTCACTGTAATGGCATCTCATCAAAGGTCTGGCAGAACTATATGCACTAGCATGTACAACCTGGAGACTGGTGTATACTTCAAGCAGCCCCAAATAATAAGAGTGGCAAAATTCAGCTCCATATCAATAAGCTGAGTGTGGTGAACTCCCCAGGAGGTTCCTGGTAGTTTTCTTTTCAAGGTGATATGGAAAAATTGTTCATTTTCAGGTATGCCTGGTGAGGGCAATATGTCAGGCTAAAGTCAAGTTTTACTCCCAAATATGTGATAGCTGGTGGGAATGGCAGTAACCATCCTTGGACATGGATTGAGATGAGCTGATTGGCAAGATGATTGTTTAGGTGGAAAGTAGCTGCCCCTCTCTTGGTTTCACTAAAAATTATTTTCCATTGCTGAAAGTAAGTGGACAAAAGTATCCAGTCTTGTCTGAGATTCCCTCCAATTCTGTGGAAGTTGTTTCCAGCGTCACCAATACAGATGTCATCAGCATACAGTTTTCAGACTGTTTTTCAGGAAGATTGTACGTGTATATATTGAGCAGAGAGGCAAAAGTGACCCTTGTGGAGGGCCGCTGCGGAGCTGTTTAAGGCAATTGATTTTCACCTTCACTTGCAGGATGAAGCTTTGGTTATGAATAATTTCTTGGACGAACTGCACCATCAGTAAGTGGGGAAATGGGATACCAGGAGGAAGCACAAGCAGGAGAGAGCAAGAGGGGAGGACTCCTGTCTCAGACCGAGAAAGCGGGACAACCAGTGAGTTATCTTAAGTGCCTATACACAAATACAAGAAGCACGGGAAACAAGCAGGGAGAATTGGAAGTCCTGGCACAGTCAAGGAACTATGATGTGACTGGAATAACAGACTTGGTGGGATAACTCACATGACTGGAGTACTGTAATGGATGGATATAAACTGTTCAGAAAGGACAGGCAGGGCAGAAAAGGTGGGGGAGTTGCATTGTATGTAAGAGAGCAGTATGACTGCTCAGAGCTCCAGTATGAAACTGCAGAAAAACCTGAGAGTCTCTAGATTAAGTTTAGAAGTGTGAGAACAAGGGGGACGTTGTGGTGGAGTCTGCTATAGACCACCAGACCAGGGGGATGAGGTAGACGAGGCTTTCTTCCAGCAACTAGCAGAAGTTACTAGATTGCAGGCCCTGGTTCTCATGGGAGACTTTAATCACCCTGATATCTGCTGGGAGAGCAATACAGACAATCCAGGAAGTTTTTGGAAAGTGTAGGGGACAATTTCCTGGTCCAAGTGCTGGAGGAACCAACTAGGGGCAGAGCTCTTCTTGACCTGCTGCTCACAAACAGAGAAGAGTTAGTAGGGGAAGCAAAAGTGGATGGGAGGCAGTGAGCATGAGATGGTCAAGTTCAGGATCCTGACACAAGGAAGAAAGGAGAGCAGCAGAATACAGTCCCTGGACTTCAGAAAAGCAGACTCTGATTCCCCCCAGGATCTCCTGAGAAAATAACATGAGGGCGAAAGGAGTCCAAGAGAGCTAGCTGTACTTTAAAGAATCCTTATTGAGGTTGCAGGAAAAAAACATCCCGATGTGTAGGAAGAATAGTAAATATGGCAGGCAACCAGCTTGGCTTAACAGTGAAATCCTTGCTGATCTTAAACGCAAAAAAGAAGCTTACAAGAAGTGGAAGATTAGACAAATGACCAGGGAGGAGTATAAAAATATTGCTCAGGCATGCAAGAGTGAAATCAAAAAGGCCAAATCACACTTGGAGTTGCAGCTAGCAAGGGGTGTTAAGAGTAACAAGAAGGGTTTCTTCAGGTATGTTAGCAACAAGAAGAAAGTCAAAGAAACTGTGGACCCCTTACTGAATGAGGGAGGCAACCTAGTGACAGAGGATGTGGAAAAAGATAATGTACTCAATGATTTTTTTGCCTCTGTCTTCACAAACAAGGTCAGCTCCCAGACTGCTGCACTGGGCAGCACAGAATGGGGAGAAGGTGACCAGCCCTCTGTGGAGAAAGAAGTGGTTCGGGACTATTTAGAAAAATTGGACAAGCACAAGTCCATGGGGCTGGATGCGCTGCATCCGAGGGTGCTCAAGGAGTTGGCGGATGTGATTGCAGAGCCATTGGCCATTATCTTTGAAAACTCATGGCGAACGGGGGAGGTCCCAGATGACTGGAAAAAGGCTACTGTAGTGCCCATCTTTAAAAATGTGAAGGAGGATGATCCGGGGAACTACAGGCCAGTCAGCCTCACCTCAGTCCCTGGAAAAATCATGGAGCAGGTCCTCAAGGAATCAATTCTGAAGCACTTAGAGGAGAGGAAAGTGATCAGGAACAGTCAGCATGGATTCACCAAGGGCAAGTCGTGTCAAACTAATCTGATAACATTCTTTGATAGGATAACGAGCCTTGTGGATAAGGGATAAGCGGTGGATGTGATATACCTAGACTTTAGTAAGGCATTTGATACGGTCTCGCATGATATTCTTATAGATAAACTAGGAAAGTACAATTTAGATGGGGCTACTATAAGGTGGGTGCATAACTGGCTGGATAACCGTACTCAGAGAATAGTCATTAACGGCTCCCAATCCTGCTGGAAAGGTATAACAAGTGGGGTTCCGCAGGGGTCTGTTTTGGGACCGGCTCTATTCAATATCTTCATCAACGATTTAGATGTTGGCATAGAAAGTACGCTTATTAAGTTTGCGGACGATACCAAACTGGGAGGGATTGCAACTGCTTTGGAGGACAGGGTCAAAATTCAAAATAATCTGGACAAACTGGAGAAATGGTCTGAGGTAAACAGGATGAAGTTCAATAAAGATAAATGCAAAGTGCTCCACTTAGGAAGGAACAATCAGTTTCACACATACAGAATGGGAAGAGACTGTCTAGGAAGGAGTGTGGCAGAAAAAGATCTAGGGGTCATAGTAGACCACAAGCTTAATATGAGTCAACAGTGTGATACTGTTGCAAAAAAAGCAAATGTGATTCTGGGATGCATTAACAGGTGTGTTGTAAACAAGACATGAGAAGTTATTCTTCCGCTTTACTCTGCGCTGGTTAGGCCTCAACTGGAGTATTGTGTCCAGTTCTGGGCACCGCATTTCAAGAAAGATGTGGAGAAACTGGAGAGGATCCAGAGAAGAGCAACAAGAATGATTAAAGGTATTGAGAACATGACCTATGAAGGAAGGCTGAAGGAATTGGGTTTGTTTAGTTTGGAAAAGAGAAGACTGAGAGGGGACATGATAGCAGTTTTCAGGTATCTAAAAGGGTGTCATCAGGAGGAGGGAGAAAACTTGTTCACCTTAGCCTCCAGTGATAGAACAAGAAGCAATGGGCTTAAACTGCAGCAAGGGAGATTTAGGTTAGACATCAGGAAAAAGTTCCTAACTGTCAGGGTAGTTAAACACTGGAATAGATTGCCTAGGGAAGTTGTGGAATCTCCATGTCTGGAGATATTTAAGAGTAGGTTAGAGAAATGTCTATTAGGGATGGTCTAGACAGTATTTGGTCCTGCCATGAGGGCAGGGGACTGGACTCGATGACCTCTCGAGGTCCCTTCTAGTCCTAGAGTCTATAAGTCATGCCTGACTAACCTAATTGCCGTCTATGAGGAGATAACTGGGTCTGTGGATGAGGGGAAAACAGTGGATGTGTTATTCCTTGACTTTAAAAGCTTTTGATACGGCCCCCACAGTATTCTTGCCAGCAAGTTAAAGAAGTATGGACTGGATGATTGGACTATAGGTGGATAGAAAGTTGGCTCGATCGTCGGGCTCAACGGGTAGTGATCAATGACTCCGTGTCTAGTTGGCAGCCAGTTTCAAGTGGAGTTCCCCAAGGGTCGATCCTGGGGCCAGTTTTGTTCAATATCTTCATTAATGATCTGGAGGATGGTGTGGGCTGCACTCTCAGCAAGTTTACAGATGACACTAAACTTGGAGGAGTGGTAGATACGCTGGAGGGAGGAATAGGATACAAAGGGACCTAGAGAAATTAGAGGACTGGGCCAAGAGAAACCTAATGAGGTTCAACAAGGACAAGTGCAGAGTCCTGCACTTAGGACGGAAGAATCCCATTCACTGTTACAGACTAGGGACTGAATGGCTAGGAAGCAGTTCTGCAGAAAAGGACCTAGGTGTTACAGTGGACAAGAAGCTGGATATGAGTTGACAGTGTGCCCTTGTTGCCAAGAAGGCTAATGGCATTTTGGGCTGTATAAGTAGGGGCATTGCCAGCAGATCGAGGGATGTGATCATTCCCCTCTATTCGACATTGGTGAGGCCTCATCTGGAGTAGTGTGTCCAGTTTTGGGCCCCACACTACAAGGAGGATGTGGAAAAATTGGAAAGAGTCCAGCGGAGGGCAACAAAAATGATTCAGGGGCTGCAGCACATGACTTATGAGGAGAAGCTGAGGGAACTGGGATTGTTTAGTCTGCAGAAGAGAAGAATGAGGGGGGATTTGATAGCTGCTTTCAACTGCCTGAAAGGGGGTTCCAAAGAGGATGGATCTACACTGTTCTCAGTGGTACCCGATGACAGAACAAGAAGTAATGGTCTCAAGTTGCAGTGGGGGAGGTTTAGGTTGGATATTAGGAAAAACTTTTTCACTCGGACAGTGGTAAAGCACTGGAATGGGTTACCTAGGGAGGTGGTGGAATCTCCTTCCTTAGAGGTTTTTAATGTCAGGCTTGACAAAGCCCTGGCTCGGATGATTTAGTTGGGAATTGGTCTGCTTTGAGCAGGGGGTTGGACTAAATGACCTCCTGAGGTCCCTTCCAACCCTGATATTCTAGGAATAATATGCAGCATTCTGGCAGTCAAGACGACGCACCACACAGCACTGGAGGCTGCTGTCGGATCAACCAGGACTGCACCAATTCTCTTTCCTTTTTCAAGTGTATTTTCTATGTCTCGAGTCATACAAGATCTTGGGTGCATCGTCCCCGCCTGAATCGAGTCTGAATGTGAGATTCGACTACCTCATTAATTTGCATCAATATTAGTCTCTCCATCAGTTTATAGGTAACAAAAGACAGAGAAACTGGTTGGTAGCTCTTTGGTCTGTCAATGATTTCCCTGGCCTGGGGACAGCTATAACCTTTGCTCCGCAAGAGACTTTTGGAATGTTATAATTCTAGGGGCAACAAAAATCAAAGCACTCATCTCTTGGTGATTGGGTCAAAGTGAGAGATGACCCAGTTGTGGATGTTATCTAGACCAGGCACCTTGTTAGGCTGCAGCTGATGCATAGCCAGGTCAAGCTCTTGAATAGTAAAAGGAAACATGAGGTTTCTGTCCACACTCATAGCCTTTCATCTCTCAACAACCAACATTTTAACTACGTTTCAAAATTTTGTCTTGAACAGGGACTTGTCTTGAACAGACACTGATGTTTTTTGGAATATCTGATTCTGAATCTTTACCCACAAGAGACTCCAAACTGGATTGGAACAGATCCCAGATTGCTTTCTGGAAATTCCACTGAGGTTTTTGGAGACTGCTTGTAGATGGAATTTGCATGTCTCTTGTGATCAGGCATGGCTGATGCTGGAATCGAGGAAACTTATCAAGCACTTTATGCTCTATGACCATAAGGTGTTGTCTAGATGGAGAAAAGGAAAAGTTAAGAAAAGAACTCAAGGTCTTTATGTCACTGTAGAAAGTGTGTGGCTGTATAGGATCACACAGAAGCTGCAGGCCAACCATCAATGGTCACTCCTCTAGCTTTACTTTATCCACATCATTATCAGGGCATAACGAGTGGGAATTCTGTGAATTAAAATTGCCACATTAGACTGAAGGTCCTGAGATGGCGGGCAAGACAACAGTAGGCCAGTTGGAAGTTTGTAGAAGTTTAAAAAAAAACAGGTCCTTCACTTTTATAGCCTGCCATTCAATGACACCATTTGGATCTGATGCTGGAATCCTTCCTTAACATAGGATGCCATTTTGTATTGCCTGTGGTGGAAGCGAGAGACAACAGCAAAGCCAAGAATTGATAGTTGAGTCTGAGTAGTAGAGTGTGTTTCCTGACGTAAGATGACATGCACTTTGTATTCTGCAGACAGCTGGAGAGGAGGACATGCCTCTTAGCCACTGAGATTCCCTCAATATTGAGGTGCAGCACCTTGACAGCTGATCCCAGCACCAAGATTTGTGATGATAGCGTTGCAAAGCTTCTCCATATGGCCCCAGACCTAGACGCTGCCTGAGAAGGGAGTTTTGCCAAGAGGATTTGATAAATCAGCGCACCTCCTTACTGCACTAGGAATCCCAGTACAGGGCTTTTAGAGGAAGGTACAGTTCCCAGCACAATGGGATCCTGGTCCATGACTAGGACTCCTAGGTGCAATTCTAATACAAATAATAAATTTAAGAGGGGAGGGAATTATTTGTTGCTTTCATTTATTAGCTGGCTGAACTAGTTTGTTATCTGTACAGGGAGATACGGAACGGAGAACTGCCACCTAACCACCTTGAGATGAATTCCCTTCCAGTGTGCAGCGGGCCAGGCAAGTGCAAGAAGGTGGCACTAGACACTCCCTGCTCTGGCTGGGATCAACCCAGCCCTCCTCTGCTTCGGGAGAATTCACAGATCCTGTTGAATACCTAAAATGTCTTTGTTTTTTAAATTGGGACAGCTGTTCTCTTCTGAACCCGATGAGGAATGTTCAATGTTGAGTTTCCTAACTACCCTGGAACCACTCCAGTTGTGCATGTTTCTGAGAAGAACAGCAGGTCTAGTTCTGATTATGAAAAGTGACAAGTCTAAATATGTTATTCAAATGGTACCTTTTGCTTTACTACAATTTTCTTGCTATTGCTAATAAATCTTATTTTTAAACACAATTATTTTACCTGAAATCCATTGGCTGGTTTGGTAATTTCATGCAGGCTGCCTCAAAAGACAGCAAAATCCCTCAACTCTAAGAAGAGGTAAAGAAGGCTACAGGGTGTGTGAAGCCCTGAGTCCCACTGAGGAAGTCAATTTAAGGGGCATGGACAGAGTTGTCTTCTCTTATTAAGCTCCATAATAAATGGCTATGATTTGTGTGTGAAGACAGAGAGAAACTGCAAGTTGGCAAGGGTGTGTTGGCTATAATGTGCTACACAGCTCTGAACAGATGATCTGTTGGGTGATTATATGTTTATGTTAGTGTGCCAGACTGAATGACTCAGCTGATTGGCTGTGACACATAAGGAAATAGTAGGGTTCTAAATGGGGATGTAGCATCGGTCATTGGGAGAATACAACAACAGGCCTAAAAACATGCACAAGTGTCCCACTGACATCAGCATGAACTCCGTTGTGGATTGAGGAATATGGAATTCTGCTTTCATCCTCTATGCCACAAACCATCACTGAAGGAATTCAGCACTTTCCAGAGAATAAAACCTAAAGCCCAGTTATGGGAACAAATAGCTCCTCAGCTGTTGTAAAATGACATTGCTCCATTGAAGACAAAGGTGCAGCATCGATTTACACCAGCAGAGAACCTGGCCATAGACATAAGAGCAGCCCTCTTCGTCAGCATTGTCTCATCCCCTGCCTGCGAGTCACATCACACCTTCTCCTTCCATTACTGTTAACATTTGGTTATTATCTGTATTACATTATTGCTTAAGTGCCAGCTAACATCAGGGCCTCATTGTGCAGACAGTGCACAAACTTAGTGAGAGACAGTCCCTGCCCAGAAGAGTTTACAATTTAAATAAAGACAGACACAGAAAATGTTCTCTCTATTTTACAGATGGGAAATAGAGGCACAGAGAGATTAAGTGATTTGCCTGTAGTTACACAAGAAGTCTGTGGCAGATCCAAGAACTGAACTCTCATCTGATCCCCAGTCTGATGCATTAACCACAAAGTCATCCTATTCGTTATTAAAAACTAATGACAAAGTCTCTCAGATTCTGACAGTCTGATTCCCCATTTCATCCTTTGGAGTGCTTATGAGTTTTTGACATTTTTTTCTGTGTAAATGCCTAGATCTCGTAACATGGGGCCCCTAGGGCTGGTGGGATAGACTGATTAATAAAGAGGTTGCTCTTGTAATTCACTTATTCTGCTGTGCAATATAAGCTGTGCTGCTAGTATTTCTGGGACTGTTCTAGGTCAATTATGGCATCATGCAAAAACAAAATAAATGCACCTATGGAAGAGCGCGGGGGGGGGGGAAGAGGGTGTCGTCCAATTCCCCAGAACCTTCTTACAAGACAGCGATGCATGCTTTAGAATGCTGATCTGTAAGCAGATAGGAAGTGAGAGTCTGTGAAAGCAAGTAGAACCATCATACTGTACTGGGGCCACTCTGGTTCTGTCAAAAGAGCAAGTTTGACATCAGTGGAAGACCCCTGCCGTATGAAAGTTTCCCAGAGGCTTTCCCCTTTGAGACAATTTAATCTCACTAGTTTATTTATAGCTGGAGCGTTCTAACACTATAAAGAAATTTTTAGGAGAAAAGAAAAACTTGTATCAAGATAAACCTAAAACACTTAACCACAAGCCAATTCACAGGTCACCCTGAAACTCTGACCTTCACACTTCCTGTTCAAAGACAATGAATATACTGTAATCTGCAACATACATTCCAATACTGGAATGAATATCCCTCACCCACTGAGATTTTCCATTCTGAGCCAAATGCACCTTATTTGATTGGCGGCTCTGTGTTAGCTTATTGGCATTCTAGTACCAATGGAGGCAAGGATGGTACATGCTTTGTTATAACCCCCCATCTAGTCCCCCCGCCCCAAGAAAGTTCATGTTATTTTGGCCTGGTGCAGCTCCAATGGTAGAAACAACATTTAATACCCAACCTTGTTTGTAGGCAGAGAGTCTTTTTGTTGGAGGGGAATGGGAGTGCTTGACCACCTTGCCTTGTTCTGGGATACTTCTTGGTTTATGCTGCACTAGTTAGTCTGTGGGGACTGACTTAAAGTAATACTGAAAGGTACAGACACGCTAGCCCCCCAGTGCAGGCAAGGTCATGTGTTTCATCCAAAAATTGGATCACAAGTGACACCACCACCACCTACTATAACTGCAAAGCAGCAGCAGAGCTCAGTAATGTCTCTGCTCCTCTCACCTCCTCGGAGAAAGAACTCAGACTCTCGTGCTCTCCCTACCAGAACTACCTTATTCAGCAGCAAAGAATCCTGTGGCACCTTATACACTGACAGATGTTTTGGAGCATGAGCTTTCCTGGATGAATACCCACTTCGTCAGATGCATGTAGTGGAAATTTCCAGGGGCAGGTATATATATGCAGGCAAGCTAGAGATAATGAGGTAGTTCAATCAGGGAGGATGAGGCCCTGTTCTAGCAGCTGAGGTGTGAAAACCAAGGGAGGAGAAACTGGTTCTGTAATTGGTAAGCCATTCACAGTCTTTGTTTAATCCTGAGCTGATGGTGTCCAATTTGCAGATGAACTGAAGCTCAGCAGTTTGTCTCTGAAGTCTGGTCCTGAAGTTTTTTTACTGCAGGATGGCCACCTTAAGGTCTGCTATAGTATGGCCAGGGAGGTTGAAGTGTTCTCCTACAGGTTTTTGTATATTGCCATGCCTAATATCTGATGTGTGTGATTTCTTTGTTGCTTTTACAGATCCAGACTAACACGGCTACCCCTCTGATACCTTATTCAGTAAATCCCAAACTCAACTAGGCATCTAGCCTCCACATGTGCCACCACCAATCTTAATGCACAGAGCTTCAAAACACCTTTATTGTAATAAACAACTTGGTTAACCGATGGCTTGGCCAGCCGTTGCCCTCTCATCCTCTTTCCTCACCACGCCAACACAATGATTTGCACTTTGTGTGTGGATGTGCATGGGGACATGCATACATAGTCCCCTGCTTCCCCCAATTCCCATACGCCTGGCGCCAGGGATGAAATCCTGACTCCATTGAAGTCAATGGGAGTTTAGCCACTGACTTAATGGGGCCAGGATTTCATCGCAGCATTCTTACAAGCAGCAGCATCTGCATGGTGGTCCCTGCACAAACCGTGTGGACAAAAAGGACTTCATGCACTACCAGACTTGGAAACTGGAGAAATAATATCCCAGTCTCTTGGAGGACACTGGGATACAGGTGGCATGTGGGAGGACAGTGGACATTTTATCAGTAGATTGGGGAGAAACCACTCAAAGTCATCAAGCCATAGGAATGGATCTACAAGCAGGTACCTGAGGTCAATCCCATTGGCACTCTTACCTAACACACTATCAGGGAATATTGTCTCAAGCTCTTCCTGATGGCCAATAAACTCCTGTGGTAAAAGGGACCAGGAATGGTTATCTCTTGTCATAATGGACCACTCCCATTCAAGTTAGCTGCAAAGCTCCTACAGGATGCAAGCCCAATCTCAAAGAAATTGTTTCCCTCCCACCCCCAATCCCCAGCCAGACCCCAGACCCCACCCAAAAAGCAAGACCTTCACTCCCCAAGAACAAGGTAGACTGCGAAAACATTAGCATTAGTATGCACACAGCACGATGCATAATTGTACGGTGCTTAAATACTGCAGCTGTTCATATCGGTGCCTTAAAATAAAACCATCTACAGTCCTACAAGTTTGCTCAGTAACCGACTTGGCTCAAACACTATGGCTTAGGCCTGCTTTCAAATGGTTTTAAATACACCTCTAAAAGAAGAACTGAGCCTCTCCTCCCAACTGGGACATAAAAGAAACCACTTAAACATTTCTCCCCCCATGGAGAGACTGACCATACTCAGCAGCACATACACCTCAGAACATTTTCCTTCCCCTCACAGGCTTCCCATTGAAAGGCATAAGACAGAGGTTTCATTCATGGAAAGTATATGGTCACAGGAGGTGTTCTGCACAGATGTGCAACATCAATAAGGAGAAAAACTGACCCAGTAACATTCAGGGTGTTGATTACACAACCACACACAGGGGAGTTCTAAGGTAAGACCATTGCCCTGTCCTTAATTCCCCCTGCTTAGCACAGTGCCCAAGTAAGCTGGGCTACACACCAGCTGTAACACAGAGTGGGGCATTATTCAGGAGTAACAGGGTGGCCGTACGAGCAGGGAACTTGCTTGCCTTTCTCAGTCTGAAAAGTCACCGTGGTGTGTGTACACACATACACACACACAGAGAACTGGCACCTCCTCTGGCCCAGTCACAGTAAAAAGCCCCTGATCCCACTCTCCTGATGCTCCGTGGAGGCACCACAGACAGTCAGTGAGCATCTGTAGCGTTAAACTGGAGCAGAGCAAGCAGCAAATGGCTAATGCTGCTGCTGCCACGGGCTGTCCCCACACAACGTGCCCCACACATTACCATGGTTATGAACCCAAAGGGGAATTAGATGAGGCAAAAGACCCCCCCCATTAATGTACCTACAGAGTTTTGCATGTGAGAGGCAGCCTCCCCCTACCCAGCCTGTCTGAGAGGGAACTGAGACCGGTTCAGTCTGGAGGTTTTGCTGGACTAGCTGAACCTCCAGCAGGCTACGTGCCCATCTGGCCTCACCCCAGCCCCCTTCAAGCCTACCTGGTGGTGTCTGCATGGGGAAGGTCTGCTGGTCACTCCTCCAGCCCCTTCAGAGCCACTGGCCTCCCTCAAAGCCTGGCCAGCCTTGGGGGTACAGGGCCAGCAGGACTCCTGGTGCAGCTCAGAGCCTGCACATAGCCACCCTGCCACTGAGAAAGGGTCTCAAAATGGTGGCCTGTGCTAACCCCTGAGCAGAGGGGAAGGCTCAGTCAATCAGGGAAAACAACCCAGACAGCCGGAGTTCAGGCACTGGGGGCTGCATGCAGGGGCATGCCCTCACCACAAGCCCTTGTCTGGGGCCCGGATTGGCTGCCACTGAAGCCAATGGTAAAGCAATGTTAAATGGGAGCAGGGGGGAGGCACTTCAGGTTTAATAATGTGGGGAAAACACAGAGGGCTTGAATTCAGCTGGTGGCTGGCAAGTGAAGGAGGCAGTGCTTTTCTGTGTTGTCATCAGAGTTCAAGTGCTGTTTTAATGCCTGGGGAAATCTGTGATGTTGGTATAAGAGGAGTAATGTGCTGTATTTAAAACTCTGTCAAAGCTTAGGCCCGTGCCTTAAATTTCAGAGTTGGTTGGTGTTTTTTCCCTGGCCCTGCTTGCAGGCTGGGAAGCTCTATAGGGAAGTATGTGTTGGGCCTAGCAAACAGTGAACCTGTGTGAAGCTGAGGTGTATTGTGCCACTCAGATTTAGGGAACAGCCTGCATTGGGTCTGGTTTTGGATTATTGTGAGTTAGCATCTGACTGTTAAGACATAATGTAATGTTGCATTGCAACCTTCCAACAAGAATATTTAGTTTATCTATCCTTTCTGTATGTCATTAAAATTAAGACTTCAGCATTTTGCAATCACCATTGCTTGGAGATGGTTGTTTTAGGGAGACTTCCTGTTAAGATTTCTCACTCTCCTGCCCTTCTAGCTGCTTGTCTGCTTTATCCAAATGCTCATTTCACTGCTTCTCGCCTGCAGTTTCTAGCTTGGAGCTCCAATAGAGTCCCTGGGGCACTAATGATAAATAATACTGGACACTTCTGTTGTCTCTTTCATCCAAGGGTATCAAAGAACTTTATAATCTTTCATTCACTAAGCCTCAGGCCATGTTTGTAAGGTAGGAGGGGAATTATATCTATGGCTCACACCAGCCACAGTGGAATGACAGCAGCTTTAACAGCTCATAAACCCACTACAAGAGGGAAGGCAGAGGGAGGTTGATGCAGCATTTCCTAGCATGCTTGAGAAGGCTGTTGAAGTCCTCCCACCCACATGGGCCCCAAAGGCTTTTGTGACTCCTTTGCTGGGCCCTAAGACTGTGGAGGATTCCCTGTAGGCTTCAGTAATGTGTGGTGAATGCTTGCTTTTTAATTAGACATAGCAGGTACACTGGGCAAAAATGTACCTGAGTCATTAATCTAAATAGGATGTTGTTGCAATACTGTATGCAATCTTGCTTAAGTGAAGCCCTGTTCCACAAAAGTCTGAGGGGGAAGGCAGTCTCCTATTACTTGGAGTAATTATAAAGCAAGGCCCTGATCATCCAGCTGAGTTCACCTGTATGCAGAGGTCTTCCCAAGGAGAGTCAGTTGCAGAATCTGGGCCTAAATCTTTGCAGTCAGGAGGGTAATAATCTAAAATCATTATTATTACTCTTATCCATGGAGACAAGGAATTGCTGGGCCCTGTCATTTATGCCTTAAGCGGGTGAAAAATAGGCAGATCATTTCATACTACTGACAAACATCAAGCCCTGTTGTTAAATCCTTGGTTTTCTCCTGATGTTTCTTGCCACAGGTGTGAGGGATAAACCAATTATTTGCGGCTACCAAGCCTCTCTCTGCTGCATCTCATAGTAAAACTTCATGGGGTTGCAGTACTGTATGTGCATTAAGGAAACAATTAAAGCAGAGCAACTGCAAGTCAGGGCATGAGTTTTATTCCTGAGTCTGTCAGAGGTACGTAGCCTTGAGCAAATGATTTAAGCTCTAAGGCCCTGATATTGCAATGACCTCTGCGTAGGTGAAACACTACACTCACACAGAGCACCATTAGTTTCCTGATCTGAACAATGGCGATAATATCCTATCTCTCAGGGGCTAAGAGTCTTAATTCACTAACATGTAAAGTGCTTGCAGCTCTGTGGAAAGAAGACACTGTAAATCATGATTACAAGGACCCAAACACACACTGACCCCTCTCTGTCAGGGGATGTTTCTTGTCATTCTTCACATTTGATGGAGGCTCTTTTTATGCTGCTTATCTGTTCATTATATATAAGTCCATAGCAGTCTTGTTATGGTAAATTGCAGCCTTTTAGGGCCAGATTTTTCAAATTAGGTGCATGCATATATGGTGTGTCTAATTTAGCATCAAATACCTCATGTACACACAAGCCAGCCAGGTGCCTTGTACAAGTCTGTCTCATTATGTACTTTTCTGAGGGGAAAGCCTAGAACATCTCCAAAAATACATTAAAAAAAACAAAACTAAAATGGATTAGAAAGTGAATTTTCAGCACTCTCTAGTGGCTCACTGGTGTCAGTCTCAGCTGCTCTAATGAGTATTGATTGTTCCTCTTAGTTACTAAACATGGAAATGATCACAGTAACACTTATATCTAAAGACTGAAAGGGAGAGAGAATGATCTTTGAGCAGATAATTACAATCTGAAAAAAAAGTGAAAAGTGAGGAAGTTGCTACACCCCCATGTACCTTCATATCCAAAATACTCACCTCATACTACCTGTTCATGTTGATTTTGGCTTACTATAACATATCTGAATAGAAACTATACTAATTGTCTCCTAGCGCCTCTATGAAAGAGTGACTAGTTAAAAACTCAGCCTCCTGTATATAAAAATGTAAGTTATAATTCTCCCCAGTGGTTTCTACTGCTGATCGCATGCAAGCTTGGGCATGTCTGAGCTGGGATCAAACCTGCTGCCCGTTGTGGCAGGGCTGACTATAGTCATTATAACGTAATCTGCAAAGCTTGGTCTGCTTATTTGGATGCCGCAGCCCAAAGCAGCTCTAGCTCAGACACTACATTAGTGCAGTGCTGGTGTCTGGATCTGGGAATAAATGGGAATTTGAGCATTGCTGTTGGGTAAAGTGTGCTTTTCTGTTAAAGTGGCTTATTTCTTGGTGTGCCTCATGGCATAGTACAGAGACAGAAAAATGTTTTTTCTTAAAGATATGTACAATGGCAGGGAATGAGTGTCTTTTCGGAGCAGTGGTTATTCAAGCAATTACAGGTAGTGCAGCATCATAATTCCACCTGGAAGGGTCCACAGCACAGGGAGGTCAATACAGCTGTTGGACATGAATATGTTGCATTTGAAAGCACTAATTTCCCACCAAAACAGTTAGGTGCTCAGACATCGGAACAATTATATTAGGTGCACAGCAAGCATGTAATGTCTTGATGTGTGTTGCATGTCAGAAAGGCAAACAGTGCCTCAAATTTATACATCAGATCACACCATCTACTTGGTAGGCATCTGCTGCCATACCAACAGAAGAGTCTCATGCAGATGTGCCAAGTCCATAATTGTGTGCATACCAGTGCTTGTCAAAATATATTGGGGCCATCTGCAAACAGTAGTGGTGTTGGCCCCCAGAACTGCAGGCTGAAATAGGCTCAGAAAAGCTTGCTGCACATGTCCACCTGATGTGGTCCTTTACCACAGAGGCTATAGTTGCAGTGCTCCACCTTTTCTCAAATTGCAGCAATATAATTGTGCAGGGTACAGTTTGAAACATTAAATTTATTTCCTTATGTGTGGATGGTGCTTGGGTTAACTTCTGCAGCTTAGGTATATAGTATACAGTTATGCATATTTTAGCTTTTCCCATTACAAGAGCTACATCTAGTACCTGGTTTTAATTTACAGCTTGATTCTAGTGTATCCACCCCACTATTAAAACCCAAAAAAGATTTTTTCAAATTTTAGCTGATGGGCAGAAAAAGTCCTTCTAGGTCACTATGTGCATACAGGGCTTAGCACAGTGGCTCCCTGGCCTCCTCAGTACAAATAATAACCAAGTTCACTTCCAGTAGGACTAGAGATTTCTTCTTCTTCACAACTCCCTCAGGAGTTAACTAATTTGACTCTAGCAAGAATAACTCAGCCACCTCCTTGTATAAAACTTATTTCCCATTGCTTAATCTGCCCTCACTCTTCTCTTTCTCCCAGAAGGTTATTTCTCCCCATCTAGCTGTTATTTTTAAATCATTCATTATTGCCGTACTGCTATGAGTCACTGTAATCTTCACCTGTATTTATTTTTATTTTACACTTTTAAAAACCAATGAATTCCAATAATTTCTATTGCTACCCTTGGCAACTCTATTCCCTTTAGAGCTTTGTTGATCTCTAGTAAATATCTTTCCCAAAACAATTTAAAAAAATCAGTTACCTACTTCCTACCATCTCTTGCAAACTATTACCCAGATCAACAGTTGGTGTAAGTCAACATAGCTCCACTGTGATACCAAACTGCAGATGTGGCTCTATGCATCTTCCTGGTGACCTCCTGCTACATTCATTGACAGTATCAGGGGGTGTTAGTCTGTATCCACAAAAACAATTAAGAGTGCAGTGGCACCTTAAAGACTAACAGATTTATTTGGGCATGAGCTTTTGTGGGTAAAAAACCCACTTCAGATGCATGGAGTGAAAATTACAGACATAGGCACAAATATATATTGACACATGAAGGGCATGGCATTACCTTACAAGTGGAGAACCAATGTTGAAGGCCAATTCAGTCAGGGTTAGGGTGACCAGATCACCCAGGTCAAATATCGGGACGGGGGGTGGAGGGTCCGGAGCAGAGGTGAAAAAAATAGCGGCAGAGCCAAAAAAAAAAAATCCCCCACCCCCGATTCCTCCTCCCTCTGCAAGCAGTGGAGGGAGGCCCAGGAGACTCAGGGGAGCACAGACCGGAGTGAGTGAGAGTCTGGCCTGGCCGTGAGCAGGTAGGAGTCGGGAGCGGTACCTGGAGGGAGAGTAGGGGTGGCCTGCGGGGCCAGGTAGCGGCTGTTCTCCCCACTTGGGCAGCAGGACTCGGGAGCAGCCGCTGCTGCAGCTCCCACTGCCGCGGGGGAAGGAAGCGGCCGCTGGCCAACCTCGGCGGCTGCGGCTCTGGTGCCCACAACCCCCCCGACCCCGAGCCTGCTGCGGGGACCCAGCAGCACGCACGCTGCGCCCAGCCCCTGACCAGTCGTGTCTGGGCTGGCTGCCCAGCTAGTGCAATCCCACAGGTGGCCCCGGACCCACCATCCCACTCGGGTCCCACAAGGGAACAAACAGGGCTGGGCTGCCGATGCCTCCGCTGCGGCATTGCACCAACTGGGCAGCCAGCTCAGATGCGACTGGCCAAGACTGGGCACAGCGTGCACGCTGCTGGGTCCCCGCAGCAGGCCCGCGCTCAAGGGGTTCGGGCCCGGGCGCCAAAGAGGCAGATGCCAAGCACCACATGCTTAGCTGCTTCCTCCCCCAGCAGGCAGTGGGAGCTGCAGCAGTGGCTGCTCCCCAGTCTCGCTGCCCAAGTGGGGAGAACAGCCGCCACCTGGCCCCGCGGGCCACCCCCTACTCTTCCTCCAGGTACCGCTTCCGACTCCTGCCTGCTCAGGGCCAGGCCAGACTCACTCACACTCAGCCGGGGCGGGGGAGGGCGCGAGCCCTTGCGGGCTCCGGAGCCTTTGCTTGTTTGTCCAGTGTCCCGACCTAATATTGGTCCGGACGCGGGACAAACAAGCAAATGTCAGGACAGTCCCGATAAAATCGGGACATCTGGTCACCCTAGTCAGGGTGGATGTGGTCCACTCCCAATAATTGATGAGAAGGTGTCAATACCAAGAGAGGGAAAATTGCTTTTGTAGTGAGCCAGCCACTCCCAGTCCTTATGCAAGCCCAAACTGATGGTGTTAAGTTCGCAAATTAAGTGTAGCTCTGCAGTTTCTCTGCAGACTGGGAGTGGCTGGCTCCAGCAGCGTATTATTGCCTAGGCCAACAAGGCCTAGGCCTAGGGTGGCAAATTTGCTCATGCCCCCTCCCTCTCCAACTCTGCCCCTTTCCCAAATCCCCGGCCCGCCTCCTCCCCCAAACACGCGGCGCTTCCCTCCTTCCACCTCCCTCCCAGGCTTGCTGCACGAAAGTGCTGGGAGGGAGGAGAAAGTGAGTAGCAGCACTCGGAGGAGGCAGAGCAGAGGTGAGCTGGGGCCCGCGGGCACAGGGAGTAATCTGGGGGGGAGGGGGCAGGAACTGCTCCCCGCCCCAGCTCACCGCTGTTCCACCGCTGCATCTCCCGAGTGCACTGCAACTCTCCTTCTCCCCCTTCCCTCCCAGGCTTGCCGCGCAAAAGCAATGGGAGGGAGGGACAGAGGGAGAAGCAAGTATCAGCACCCTCGGGGGATAGTGGAAGTGACCTGGGGCTGGCGGGCGCGGGGAGTAACTCTTTGGGGGGGGGGATGCAGGGAACTGCTTCCTGCCCCAGCTCACCATCACTCCATCTCCACCATCCCCCGAGTGCACCACAACTCCCCTTCTCCCCCTTCCTGCCCAGGCTTGCCGTTAGGGAGCGGAGGAAGGCTGGTGCGGAGGGTGGGAGGGGCGGCTGCAATTTTTTGTGGGACTAGGGGCAGCAAATTTGTTAATCCACCACTGGCTGGCTCACTATTAAAGCAATTTTCCCTCTCTTGGTATTGACACCTCCTCATCAATTACTGGGAGTGGATCACATCCACCCTGACTGAATTGGCCTTCAACATTGGTTCTCCACTTGTAACGTAATGCCCTTCTCCATGTGCCAATATATATTTGTGCCTGTGTCTGTAACTTTCACTCCATGCATCTGAAGAAGTGATTTTTTTACCCACAAAATCTTATGCCCAAATAAATCTGTTAGTCTTTAAGGTGCCATCTGACCCTTTGTTATTCATTGACATTGCTAGAAATAACATATCTCCTCCCCCTCACCCACCCTACCTCCCAAAAAGAGAGGCACCTGAATGGCAGAGCACTGCCAGGTGACCTTATTAAATATTATCCAATACAGAATTATTGCTATCACACACACTATAGGTATTTATTCCTCACCAAACTAGGTTTGCTTTTGTACCAGAAATATTCCGTGTTTATTTCTTTACCCAAACCACAGGAACATACTTTTTCTTGATTGACTAGAGTAAGAATAAGTCAACTATTTATGTGAACTATTTACCGATTCCAGTGTGTCCATGTCTCACATACAGTTATTGCCCTTTTCCTCTGCGTTGACTTTGCTTCCTACATTTTTTCCCATTAGCAATATAGTTTCATTCTATATTCCTGCTTGCAGCTTATACTAGGGGACAAGAATTGGGCCCAATATCAATCCTTGTGGCATTCTGTTCATTATCGCCACACTGAACTGTTCCACAATCAAGTCCAAGGTGTTAGATAGCCAAGCTAGTTCCTTTACTTGTACTAATAGATTATGTATGTTTCAAAGAGGTATTCCTGTAAATTTGAGGTTAGAAAGCTTGCAATGTAAAGACATCTGAGGAATTCTTCCTATTAGGGTAAAACATTTTCATGTAATATCTACAATGGTGGATAGATGGTCAGAAATGGGCCCTTACATACCTGATCATTATGAATGAGGATTGAATACAATTCTATTTGGTAACTTAGCTTGCATGCTTCATTTCTGCTCTTGATTAAATGGTAAAGTATCTCTATTTACAGGGACTATTACCACCAACTTGTCATTTCCAATTTATCTTAATTATATATCTTAAACTTCCCATTTCTCCCTTCCAGTTTTTTGTCTGTAGCAGTTTTCAGTCAACTGTTGGGTAAAGGCTTTTTCAGAGCTGCAATGCCTTAGACACCTGCTGAATCCAAATGTTGTCACAAAATACTTTATCACAGACAACTTTTCTGTAATTAGTCACAACCCGCAAAAGGTTTCTTGGGTATCGTTAAGTGGTTTCCCTTTCCATATTAAATGCACTACTTCTTGAACTGCTCCACATATCCCATCATGGGATTTCTACTGGTAGAGTTTGAAGTCAACATCCCATATTCTGAATACAACAGTGACAGGTGCTATACAAAACAGAGGTAAATAGATAATTTTACTGTCCTAGCAAGGGACTAGATAAATTACCAGGTTAACTCATTTTCAACTAATGTCAAAGCAGGATTTAATCTGTTCATCCCTTAGGATGCTAAATTAATGTTTAAGATTTAAGAAATTTGCTTTAGATCCCCAAAATAACCTCAAAGCATTTCAGTTATCATGCTATAGCAGGCAATGACAGACGGATTTATAGTCCGATCAGCATTATGCCATCTGGCAAAACCCAGCAGGTCCTTTTCTCTCTCCTTCTCCAGTTGTGTACTTTGAAAACAAAACCAGATACACTTGAGGTAGGTTACAAAGCAGTCAGTTTGATCACAATAAAATCTTTGCTGTAAAAAGGAAACACTATCACCATCTCTCGATATATTTATTATAACTTAGAAAAGTGTCAAGTAAAAGCAGAATGTTTCATGATAATGATTTAAAACTCATGGCAATCTCGCCTGTCTTTGGGTTAAAATTTATAGCATACGTGATAGCACTAGGGAGGTCTGTCGGAGTTTCTGGTTCAAGTGCAGAACTGAAGAAATAGACAGCTTGCTTGCAGTGGGGATTCCATTTGCAATTGCCCTGTAGAAAAAAACACAAAAAATAGTCCACAACTCCAAGACACTAAGCAGTAATACCCTGATATTCTTAAAAATAAGAGAAAAACAGTTCTTGTCACCAGTCCAAACACACAGATCAACATTAACCATTCTCTCACCTTGGATTACATCCCTGTCAACTCTTACAGGAGTGATATATTATCCATTTCTTCAGCTGCAACATTTTGTATTGCACAGTGCAGTGTGAAAAAGAAAACAGCACACTTAGGGTGCGATGAAGTTAGTGAATATTTATTGTTCTTTTCCCCCAAAATGTTTTGCTTTTACTGAATTAGGCAGAGCAAAATGAATTAATCATAACTTCAAACTACAGATGGGTCTGAGCTGTGAATTTTAGCTCCAGAACTACAGCAGTGTTTGGATTTGGTTCAGATCTCTCTGTTTAAACTACTTTTTTCGCATCTAAATAGACAATTCTACTGGCATTGTACTTACATAGTACTACAATGAAGTGTAGTGAACAACTAAATCTAATAAAAAGCAGTACCAAATAAGAGAGAACCAAGACTGTGTGTCCAGGAGAGGTGGATATTTCACTGTTGTAAGTCTATAAACCTTTTCCTTTCTCTCAAAAAATACAGGTTAAATTAAATTAAGAAAATACCTTTTCATCTGAAATCTGCACAAGTCCTGTGCTCACTGAGATATCAGCAGTCAGATGATATTCCATCCACAGAACTGCTCCATGGCTCTTCCCAGTCCTGGAAAGAAACAAGTAAACTGATTCTTTTCTGATAACTTTAGAACACTTGTACCTAAAACAATGTCTCTGTTTTTTGTGAACACAGTATTTGTGTTTTATGGTATTCACCCAATCAGTTGCTTGGGGAGGAGTTGAGTAGCTGAATAGGTCAGTCATGGATGGCAACTGTATAACCAATTGCTGACCTGTAAATCTGACAAAATGCAGGGAAACTACATGGGAGCAGGCCACGAGTGTGTGTGTTTGGGTCCGTGATAATTAAAAATGTGTTCCAGGTTAGTAGGTAACAAGGCACACGTTGTCAGGGAATCTTCCTCCTCCTGCCTGGAAGATTGAGTGAGAAGGGGTTTCCTCTGCCTTCATACCACACCATTTCCCCCTTTTTTTTCTGAATCCTACAGATACCTTTACCACATCTGCTGTTTCACTTCACCCACCTCCTGCTCCACAGAGCTTGGCTGGAAGAGAGAAATACAGGACCAAGTCTGCATTCTATTTTCCACTGAGCCCCTAGTGCCTCAGGGGCAATCTCTGGCAGTATGGCTACATAAGTCATGCTGCCAGGGAACACAGCTGGTGCTGAAGCACAGGGAACGTGCACGGAACACACACGAGTCTGGCCTTTCATGGATCTCCATGATCCACAAAGAACTCCCAAGTACCTGCCAGACTTTACAATCTGTTCTGTAAGGTGGGGAGAAACCTAATCCTTGCAATAAAATGAGAATTCCTCTCCTATCAAGGAATCCTCAGAGTCTTCTCTACCAGAGCTCCATCCTGTGAGTTCTACCACAAGAAGGTATGATCTGGGCCATATAAGTACCCATAAAATGTGTATCACACAGAGAAAGCCAAGTTACAGACATTTATGTTAGCATGACACAGTTTTGCCTTTAAATTTGAATAGAAGTCCTGAAGTAATGGAAGTTAAAACCAAGTTTTCTTACTTACAAGTTTTTTGCACTAGTTACACAGTATTTCAGAATTATAGCCTACACTGCAGAACTATTTGAAGTTATTTCAATTTTAGAGACATGTGGCTATGAAAAGCCAGTTGGAATTATCTCAGAATACACGCTGCATATAGTATTTAAGTAAATGTGAACTAGCCACCTACAAATATTGATAATTACAACACAGAATGTTATATACTTACAGCTAGTAAAATGAAACCACCATAATTTGGAAGATAAACTATGTGCTGGTTCAGAAAGAACTGATTAACCACAGAACAGATGGTTATATTTGGAAAGGGGAAATAAACATCCAGATCTTGGTCTGGTTGACCTAACCTATAAATTAATTCAATCAAACGGTTAATATTTAACTCATGGTAACATACTCTATACCCGTTTGTTCATATCCTCCTTAATAACAGTGCTATTTTTAAAATACAAGTCCCTTTTCCAAGAAATGATGTACCTTTAATCTCTGTCCCAATTCCCTTTTACTTCAGCTGACAACTGACAGATCCCTACCCATGTAGGTAGGTAAAGTCTGGGTTTGAGGGTAGGCAGCAAGAAGTTACAGTAGGGTATAGTTCTGAGTTTCTGTGGCTTTTGCAACTTCGTGTCACATGTTTAATACTATTTAAAGGTGGTCCTGGATAATTACCTGTAGTAATGTACAAAAGCATTTCAGTGCAAGCAAAGGAAAAACTCATTATGCTTTTCTTAAACAATAATTCTCACCTTAACAGATTTACAGAGCCATGTGTGCTTAGAGTTTGTTGTGGTACAGTCAGTCTGAAGTCAAATGTCATAACCTCTTGGGGGTCAGACAGTGATTTGCAAGGGTATTCCCACAATGGGTGAGGCTCTGCCTCCTTGGACTCCCTAAAATTCAGAGAATTCTGAGGAAAGAGAAAAAGCTTGGTAAAGACAATCAAGTTTGCATTTGACAAGCACACTCCCTTAATCAGTTATGCTGGGTATAATGTATGATGTGGTTTGTGTGCCTCCCAGCTAGACTACAACAACATAGATAAGCATGAAGACATCAGCCCTTAGAAGATTCCAGCTAGTACACAGAATGCTACCTAAGTTTCATAAACAACACAGGCTATTGCGAAAACATCAAACCTGTTCTTCCTCCTCTAGACTTGCTTCCCATAGAATATCAGGTTAAGTTTATGAGAGCCCTGAAGACAGAGACAGACAATGGCCTGGCCCAGGTTGTCTAAAAGATCACCTAAAGCTCCAGCATGAGCACTGTGGTCAATAACTTTGGTCCTCAAGCACAACAGAACTTCCTATCACAAGTGTAAAGCTTATTTTATACAGGAAGCAGAGATTTCTGAGCTTTCTTGGGTGCCAGTCTGAGGTTGAGGAACCAGCTCCCATCACAAACCTCATCACTTTCTGTCCCAAAAGCAAGGTACACTTCTTTGACCTGCATTCTCTAGCACTCACAATCCCTAGCAGCATTTCCATAAAAGTTTTAAAATGTAGCATTCCAAGACTCCATTGCACACACAATTCTCTGGGAAGAGAAGAGAAAGAATGACCCACACATTGGTTGCCCCTACTTTTTTGTTAACTGTAAAATCGGTATTAGAAGAACCTTCTTTCCTATGCACTATACTTCACAAGGGTATTGCCAAAGTTACTTATACATTCATTTAGTGTCATGAAAACTCTGCTCTTGATAGAAAAATAAAGCAACTAGTGGGACCAACCTACACAAAGGCACTCATTTAACAGCTATAGCTCCACAGCAGATGAAGCATCTCTAAAACCGGTCACGTTAGAGAGGTCTTTCAGAAATACTTGAAAATGACCATACACAATTTTTGCAGTAAAGCTGATTAGTCCTCAGGCTTTCCAAGCTCACCTCATTACTGGCAATGGGACATGCCATTAAAGTTGGTGTCAAAGGATTAACCACTACTAGCCACGTCTCATCGCTGGTTCTTGGAAAGCGTCTGAGTCTAAGTAACTGCACTGATTACAAGGGTGTGAGGAAAAGAAGTTAATAAAACTATTGCTGGATTATTTGATTTCCATCATAAAATGCAATGAACTTTAAGAATACATTTTCTAATCCCTATTTTGAATCAACAAATAGTATGTTTTCTGAATGCTTGAAGACAGCAAAACAGCTTTGTCAGATCAAAAAGAAATACAAGGCTAAAAATCAAGAAAGGATTCCCGCCCCCCAGATATTATGTTATGTCTAACTGAGAATACCACTGACATCACTTTCAGATGAAACAATGTTCTGTGTGTTACATGCACAGATGTAAAATACACATTATTCACTCATATCTTCCACTAAATTACAGCTTTTTCCTTGCAAAGTTAAAACTTAGCTATGTCACATTCTGCCTAAAGACTTTAGATGATCCCTTTCTTACCTTAATCATGTCATCCATAATGTGAACATCAAACCCTTCACAGGTACCACATGGGCTTCGAATTCGCCACAAGTCCTAAGGAGGGAAAGCAAGTATTCCTTTTAGGGAAGAATTTTAGTTGTGAGCCAAGCTCTTAACTATATACTGCAGCCAGCTGAAAAAGATAGGAAAAGGGTTTGTTTGTTTTTTTAAACGTTTTCAGGCCAGTTGAATCAGGGGATTAATAATGGGACATATCACCTTCAATCTTTGGGTCATAGGACAAAATACAGATCCAGTTCAGGAACAACCTAAGGTTTTTACTGTCTTAGTTTGTTGGCTTTTGTTAAACAATTGGTCTCAGTTCAGTTTCCAGAGGACAAATGCCTAAATCACAAGGGGTATCTTTTTGCTCCCTAGACACAAAGGGCACATAGACTGTTATCCTTTCAGCGGTGGATCCTCCAGGTTGGGAGGCAATGCTTATGGGTCAGTGTGGAAACTCTGCATTTCTTCCACCTATGCTGTTCCATCATTGTGGATTAATATGAGACTTTTCCTAATTTTTGCTGTAATTCTTACAGCACTTTAAATTGTCAGTCTTCATATAACAGCACTTCACCTCAACCATTAAACTGAAGAAACAAAAACACGTAGACTAGTGGTTTTTAACCTGTTGTCCACAGATCCCTGGGGGACTGCAGACTATGTCTAAGACTTTCAAAGGGGCCACACCTCCATTCAAAACTTTTTAGGGGTCTGGTCTGCAAATGAAAAAAGGTTGAAAACCACTGATATAGACAAGCAGTTCTGCTAAATGAAAGAACATTTCTCTGCAGAATGTGTATTTTAGTTTTACTGTTGTAGCATAGGACATTTTCATTCTTGCTTCCTATTTATCTGCTATTCAGATATAGCCTGATAAGACAAACCAAACTTAGTTTATTGAAGATAAATAAATTCTACATTAATCATATTTTGGTAACTCAAAGTATTCTAGCCTCTGAAATCAACCCACCTATATGCATCTATGAAGTGAACTTTTTTTTCCCTTCAGCTAGACTTTTTCCACTCATGATCAACAGGAAGAAATAAACTTTTCTTTTAAACCACATGGTCCAAATGCCTGTCACATGAGTATTTTGGTTCATGCTTAATAACCAGCTACATTAATGCTAAGGCAACACTAGAATCAAAAGTTGAAGCCACTGTGAACTGTGAAATTCCACAAGTGAAATTTCTTACTGAGTTTTCTTTTTCTGGCTGTAAAGTTTGTTGCACTATTCCAGTCACAATCATACCAAGATCATCTACAAAATTACCTATTCTAGCTGGTTGAATGCATTTGCACAGACTAAAAAAAGAAAAAATTGTGGCAGATCTAGTTTCAAAACACTTGCCTGAAAGATCAGAGCAGCATCTGTACATTTCACCTAGTAATAAGTACACCTTAGAACATATCCTGGACGCACTATGAGATTACTAAAATCAGGTTTTTAAGGAAATGCATATAGTGTGTAGTAGTGTTCCCAAAAACAAAGGGAAAATAAATCCTTAAGAATGGACACCGTCGTCTAAAATAAACAATATATCAGTTCTATTTCTACAGCATGGAATCTGTATTACAATGATTATGAATGATAAGCAATCCTTTTAATACAAGTCAAAATGCTACCACACAGATGATACAAAATTATCCTGCCCTCATACTCTGCCTTGCCTACTGGAAATCAAAGTCAAACTGAAGTCAAATATTTTGGACAAGTAGACTAGGGGAGTGAAACAGGTTTCTGGTAAGGTGCACTGGTCCCAGATAAGTTGGATGCAGGAAAAGTGTTTTGTTTATGTAGTGGACAGTTGAAAAATTTGGGATTAATGCTCTATGAGAGATTTTTGCATATCCTTAACAGTTTTGTTTCAGAACTAAAAAAATGCTACTGTCACTAAAGGCATGGCTGTTTTCATAGTTCATTGAACTTTTATCACTGTTCAGAGCATAAAATAATAAAACACTACCTCTAAATGTACGTACTAGAAACTTAACAGAGCAGATAATCAAATTGCTCAAAATATGTTATAGTCACAAAAATGATAATATTGCCATTGCTTTAAAAAGCGGGTGTGGCAGTTGTGCAATCCTGCATGTATATCCATAACCATTCCTTCTGATGTAGGCCCTATTGAACGCTTACACAGATGAAGCTTGTACCCAACCTTGTATCTAATAATATGGGAATGACACTGAGAAATGTGGCATTAATCAGATTAGAGTATGGCTCTAAATCATGAAAACCTGTATTTCTCAGATATTATGTCTTAGATAATGCAATATTCAGTTTGTCAATGAAATAAAAATTATCGTTTGACAATAAATGCAGCATGGTCAAACTAAACCTCTGTTTGTAATTTACCATACTACTAAGAAACCACAGAACTAGAAGCACAGGTATAGTCTGAATCTGGTCCCCTAAGACTACATCTTACACAGCAAAGGAAAAAAAACCCAGTTTCTGAGTGACAGCCGATTTGGGCTCACAGGGTTGTTTCAGTGCTGTGTAGACTTCCAGGCTTCGGCTTTGGGACCCTCCTACGCCACAGAAAAGTCTACACAGCAATGGAACAGCCCAGCGAGCCCAAGTCAGCTGGCATTGGCCAGCTGCTAGTTTTCTTGGCTGTGCAGACACACCCTCACAAACCAAAAGCTGACCAATTATGGAACCTTTGTAGTAAATAAATCCTATTGTACTCTCTGGAGTCTTGTGTTCTTCAGTCAAAAAATATATATCTTCCACTCAGTTGGGAGAAAAAGCTTTTAAAATACCTGAGATTAAAATACTCAAAATAGATTTGTGTTTCAGAAGGAAAGGCCAATATATTAAAGCCATCAGCTATAGAATCTTTCAAACAAGATCTAAATGAAGGATGTAGGCATTATTACCTTCTCAAGCAATTACCTGCAGTTTTGCTAGCTTTGCCCCCTCTTCCTCCAACAGATTTCTTTAGAAAGCTGAACTGTTTTATAGTTCCTCAAAATGGACATTACACCACCTTTGCATGCCTGGTGAGTTTATTTTACCCATCAGGTAGTTCTTTGTACTCTGCATTATGAACATACATCAATATTCCCCTGGATATTTGAACACCACCACCCACTGAAGCCATGAAATTATTGTAAAGCAGCCTTTGTTATGTCATCAGCTTCTTTGCTTATTACTGTCACATTCTCCTGTAGCAGACTCCCAAAACCTGATCTCAAAAGTCCTTCTGAGTTGGGGCTCTGTTTCTTTCTTCCTCACCACACTTCTCCCTCCAGTCCATTATAGTTCTTACCATAAGGGTTAAGAATCCTAAAATAATTGTAATTGTAGGCTCGAACAGACACTTGGTGACAAAATCAGATTAAAAAAACTTTAAGATTGGTCTTCAATGGCATAGAGAATGCAGAGATAACTGCCACTAAAATCACCTAACAGAATGTTCTGGGAACATGTCAGTGTTCCAGATGAGTTGCTTCTGTACCTCATTCTTTTTCAAATTGAACTTATCTGAAGAAATGCCAAAGTTTCATAACATCCCTAACTAAAATCTGTCTTACAGCATGAATGCTGTGTACTGAAATGTTTCCGAACCTTTAAACTAACACAAATTGGGCACACGGTGCTTTGATGAAAAACGCACACTCAGACAAGCCATTACAGATGTAAGTGTTTAGTCTTCCGCAGCATGATTAGCCCCTATCCTACACATCAGATCTATTACTTCAAAGAGCAGCATTACTTCAGAAACATTGCAAACTGTTCTGTATTCTCAGAGCAGCCTAGACAGGAAGAGTAATAAGGTCCTAGGAACAAAGAACAAACACCTCTGATCATCAAAACAAAGCTGAACAGTCATTTTAGAGGTCCATGTTACCAGATGCCACAGGAAATCTGAAAGCATGAAGACCTCTACAAAACGTGAGTGCTAGTTTAGCAGAACAAGAAGTTACACAAAGTCTTTCCAGAATTCAGGAAGAACTTTTACAACTCATTATTATAACAGACAACATGTAGTATCAACTGAGGATTTGCCTCATTATTTCTTCAAAGAGGAATGAGGTGGGGGGAATATGCAAGACTCTGAACTGCATATAATTTTGACACGTTATTACTAGTCTTTACCTTTCTTGTGGCAGGATTCTATCACTCAGACAGAGGCAGAGGTATTTCCTATGAAGGATTTTACTAGCTATAGTGCTCTCAAAATTGCCCTTCAGCAACACTTATTGGAAGACAGCAGCTCTTATTTTATCTAATGAGTCAATGAACAGGTAGTATTTCAGTTCAATGGTCATCTATTTACAAGACCGTTGTGCCAATCTTTAGTGGAGGAGCAAACTCACCAGTTTCAGAAAAACTCATTTTATTCCCATTTATTGCTGTAAAGAGCTAGCTCAATGTTTCTGCTCACACCAGGTCTTGTTCACTGAATTTCTACTTTACACAGAAGGTCACAATTATGCCATGAGCCAGATAAAGACTGTTCTAAATTATGCTGAATGCATCAAAAGCTAGGGTAATTATGAAGCATCTCTAACCAGCCTTCTATCCAATAACCTTTAGTACATTTGAAAGGATTTAGATCGATAAGTGGAACAAATAATTTAGTGCAATTCTCTAGAACGGTGGTGAATATCCCCCCTTTTATGACATTTCTCTTTTGGCCTTTAGATGCTGTGGATCTTCTAGGGTTATTCAACAGTGTCAAGGATTAAGAAATTTATGCTTAACCTTTTCTTTAACTGCAGTCATCACTTAGGTTATATTTTATATAAAAACTGATCAAAGAAAGGCCTGTAGAACAAATGGTTTCTGCTCTCCATTCATTCAAGCTGCAGGAAGAAAAGGCCAAAATCAGCACACTCTCTGAGGGAGGGGAGAAGAACCCCACCACTATCTTTAGCACCATAAGATTCGTTAAATTACAGTGCTTTCTTGTACAATGAAATTTATTCAAAGCAGCTTAAATTTTCATAAGTGACTGTGATTGTTGGTGCTTCAGTTTTCAAGTGTTCAACTTGACACATCATACAAGGGCCCAACTTTCAGAGGGTAGGCGCTCATCACTTTGTGAGAATCAGGCCTTTTCAATAAGTCTTGAGCTGGGCATCCAAAAATTAAGGCACCCAAAATCACTAGTCATTTTGGAAAATTTAGGCCATGTCTATTTTAAAGCCACGCAGATACAGAATTCTAAACCAAGTAAATATTCTAACATCATGGGTTTCATTGTACATGAAAAAATATCCAAGGAATATTTACAGTATTAGTTGATTACCAAAACAAAATTTGCTGCTTGACATACTTTGTTTTATCAAAAACAGACTTGTGTTTCCAAAGCAGACAGCTTAACAATACTGGTTACATGGACCTGCCCTTCATGGATTTGTTCTCAGGAGGAAGAGCTAAACATCAAATGGCTGGATATGAAGATGAGTGTACAAGAAGCTTAAGGAGACCATCCTGCACTAGGTATGTATTTAACTGCCACTGCCAGCAAAGGGAGTTGTGTGCGCTTGTGTGTAACAAAGGAAGATATAACCCTAAGTCTGCAATGTTCTACTGTGCACCTTTTTCTTAACGGAAGAAAACTCATTTATCTATTGTTCTGTTTTGTGAGAGTGCAACACATTAATGTTTTGTTATGTTATGTTTTATAACACACTATATTTGATATGACACACTAAACAGCTCTCAACAGCTTGTCTTTCCTCAGAATAAGAAACTTTTTATATGATGGAGACAAAGGCAGCTATGGAAAGATTAAGGATCAATACAGATTATTTATACATACAAAAGACACTATACATTTTTAATGAACTACAGACGTCTTTGTCTGAATGGCTTTTCTATCCTCACTATGAGTGATAGGCAAGTTTGGCTAGAGATTTACAGGGAGGTAAATACATATGTGCTGTAAAACAGGGACTAATCCCAGGTCTCCCAAGTCCTAGGTAAGTGCAAAAACCTGGACCATCCTTCCTCTGGTCTACTGTAAAGCAAACCCACATGATGATCATGCATTTCCTCATTTGATCAACTTGAAAAAGAAGTCACTTTTCTCTGAGTTCTTTTAAAACCTTATTGTGGTTACAAGCAACACCTATGATTCCTAAAATTGAAATGGGAAAGGAGCTAGTACATAAGATAATTATTAAGATGTGGCCCATGATATGAAAAGGTTGAGATTCACCCTTCCACTAAAATGTTGCAAACTTAACATTAAAAATTACTATAAGTTGCTGTACTCTGCCCAGTCTTATAACTGAAAAGTGTCATTTATAGTTTAAACTTACAATTTTTCAGAACACAGCACTTATTGGCAAAACAATTTTAATTCCAATAGTTTCTCTTCACTCTACAGATCAATTTAAAAATATTCACACCATTTGATTGTAAAAAAAAAAAACAACTTTAGTTTCAAAGTGACAGGATCTTGGTTTCTGCTGTGCAGAGGCAATGAAAAAAATAGCAGTCTTTCAGTTGCTGATTTGACTTAAAAAAAATGCAGCCTTCCATCCTGAAGTGCTTTTAACCCTCTGAAGCACAGCACCGAATGAATGTGTAAAACAGTGTATGCCATGCAGACTGCTAAAAACTTAATTTGTTCTTCCAATAAAAAATAAGTTCAGGTCTTTAAGGACTGAAAGGACAACACACTGCCTTCAACCTGAGATGACAAATTGCTCTCATTTTGCTCTGTTGTGATGCTGAAAATACAAGGTGCTCAGCTATGATAAACCTGAGATGTAAAACTCTGTTGAGGAGAGCCAATTTGCCTCTGTTTTGACTGTGTAAATATAAACTGCATAATTTCAACCATCTCACCTTGAACTCCACGACCATCATGTAAAGGGAAGCAGACTGTGGCAGGACAGTGACACCATCTGTGAGGTGGGCTGCCACAGCTGTCCTAGCATACAGAAAATATAGGTTGTGCCATGGTAACAGGCTTGTAGTGAAAAACGGTTCTCCAATGAGGACTGAGACCTTGACAAAAAGGAAAGGCAAAGGCATTTTAAAAAAAGAATAAAGACTCAAATAAGCAAGCAATTTACAGAACTCCTAGCTTGTCATATTGCAATGTTAGTATGTAAAGCCATCCAAAAGTGAGGCTCCCTTTTTCTGCTGCATATTCTATATTGCAGACTAGACAAGTGTATCTGTTTTTTTAGAATTCACTGGCAAACAAAGGTATTTTCCTATAATACTAAGTGTGAGGCAAATTTAATTATGATTAGATGTGAAGAGTTTTGTAACTGAATTCCAATAAGAATGTGAGCAACCAACACTTCTAGATATTCGGTCTTTGACCCTGGGTTCAGGACATTTTACTGTTCCACGTAGAGCTCATCCACATATAAAAGTTGTGCCACTTTGGCTTTAACTTATCTCCTAGTGTGAATGCCATTCTACTGAATCAGATGTGCTAATACCAGTATAGCTTATTCTCATGCAAGTATAATGTATCTTTATACCAGTAAAACTACGACCGTGCTAGGGGTTGGTTGTACAACTCTTGTGATTAAAAATAAATCAGCACACTAAGCAACAGTCAGTATAACCATACATCTAGGAGCCCTGCTCATGGATCAGGATTCCATTGTGCTAGATCCTGTACAAACACAGAACAAAGAGCTGGTTCCTTAAAACTTATGTATAAAACACAAGATGATGATGATGGATACTGACAGGTGGAGAACCACAAGGAAACCATGAGACATTACTGGTCAGCATGAGAGGCAGTGGTCTCAGCACATCAGTCGCTTAACCAGTGTCAAGTTTTTTGTGGTCATCATGGCAACGGAAAATTTTAAAGGAGGGTTCTGAAGGGGGATGAGGTAACGTTGCAGGTGTTTACAGGAAGCTCCTTCCAAAAATGAGAGGCAGCGTGGGAGAAAATACAAAGGTGCTTGTTTAGAAATGTAACAAGTGAGTGATGGAGGCTGGCGTCATGGGCCAATCAGAGGCAGGAGTCAACTTTTCACAACAGTGAATAACAGAGGATAGGTAAAGTGGGGATAGGCCATGAAGGGTCTTGAAAATGAAGACAAGTAGCTTAAGTTTGAGGCAAAGGACAAGGGGGAACCAGTAGAGGGACTTGAAGTGGGCATGGCATAGTGAAAACAACAGGTTAGGAAAATGATCTTTGCAGATACATTCTGAAGGGATATGAGTGAAGACCAGGCCTCGTTTATTTTCCAGTGGGACAGAATCTAGACTATCTACTCACTGTTACACTACAGACATGAAGAGAATGGACAGACAGCTTTGGCTTTAACAAAATTCATTGGAGCTATTCTATCCCAATAGAACAGCGTTTCCTAAACCGAGTTCTGCAGAACACTGGTGTTCTGCACGATGTGAATAGATGTTCCATGAAAGACTCTTGCACTTGATTTTTGTACTACTTTATATTCACTTTCCAGTTAGAAATTGTTAGTTCAAGTTATTTTAAATTGTATTGTTGCTTTGTTTTATAAAATAAAATATATTTGAGCGTAAATAACGCAATTTTTTACTTGAAAAACAAACGATTACAAAATAATATTATAAGTGTTCTGTAATAGGCTAAAGTATTCTGTGGCCAAAAAAGTTTGGGAAACGCTGCAACAGAAAGGAAAGGTACTTTTCAGTCTGTTTATTATAAGTGTTTTTAGTGCCAAAACAGGGGAAGTGTTACTTACCTTTTTATCTTCCAAATCAGAAGCAGTCAGTAATTCAGGACGTTTCTCTATTATTTTAATTTTATCTCCTACATGGTTGGCTTTAAATATCTTAAAGAGAAAAGTAAGTCATTTATACTTATTCTTTTAGTACAACTTTGAGTGTTTCATATTTTGACTTTAGAATAAGCTACTATTTTAAACAATGTTCTGAAGATGGAAACCACAATCTGGAAGGTAAATTCATAAACCCAAACTAATTAGTGGTTCTTCTCACCATGTTAGCCTTCAGTAAACAAATACCAGAATACTGAAAACCTTTATTTAATATTCACAAGGGAAAATACTTTTGAAATATAAATAAATTTTATTTTAGTTAAGTAATGAAACATTTACAGATACCTTGTTTCTGGGCATGAGTGATTAAAATTTAAGTAAAAACTATGCCACACTAGATCAAACCACTGATATATCACATCAGTTATCTGGCCTTTGTCATTGCCTATACCTGATATTTCACTAAGACAGGAGTCAATAGACAACACTGCACCAAGCTTCAGTAAGTGTTCTGTTTGTGTGGCATATGTTTATGTTGGAGACTTCCTGCTGTTAACAGAAGAATCACTATATGTCTACCACACTGTCATTTTTATATGTATCTATACATATACACACATTTGTTTAATGATCAGAACTGTATTTTGTTACCAGAACGCTACATCTTGGCATCACCATTAGTTTCTCATTTTTAAAGTTGGAATCATAGGACTGGAAGGGACCTTGAGAGGTCATCTAGTCCAGTCCCCTGCACAGTATTTTCTAGACCATTCCTGAGGTGTTTGTCTAACCTGCTCTTAAAAATCTCCAATGATGGAGATTCCACAACCTCCCTAGGCAATTTATTCCAGTGCTTAACAACCCTGACAGGAAGTTTTTCCTAATGTCCAACCTAAAGCTCCTTTGCTGCAATTTAAACCCCTTGCTTCTTGTCCTATCCTCAAAGGATGAGAATCCCATACCTAGGCACCACCACAGAAAACTATATTTCTTTAACACAAACACTGCAGTCTGGAAACTTTGCAAATGTGAATGGTTTCCTATGTTTTTCACAAAGTTGGAGATTTACATTTCTCAGGATCTGAGTCAGCAAGGAGATACTAGGTAGGGTTGAGGACCATATCAATGCTTCATGGATTAAATCAATCTCTATTAGTAATTAGGATGAGATCTTCGTATGGGGTCAGATTATCCTCCAACTCCCGACTGTAGGGTTTTTTGCACCTTACTTTGAAGCATCTGGTGCTGGCCAATGTCAGAGGCAGGACACTGGAGTAAGGGGGTTGGATCCAATATAGCAATTCCAATGGTCCCAGTGTTAACTGGAGTCACAGGCACAAACCTCAGTACAGAGACGACATTATCCCCAAATTTCTCTTCCTTATAGTGCCTCACAACCTTGAAGAGCTTATGTGAATATCAACAGCTCTTTCCATATATACCACAAACATACTGCAATACATATGAGATGCTACTAATCTGCTTTATTATTAAAGGAACCTAAGTATCAGATATCAGAGGTCAATAAATCAACTATATAAATGTTTAGACTTACTGACATCACCTGAATTCTCTTAGCCATGAGAACAGCCATACTGGGTCAGACCAAAGGTCCATCCAATATCCTGTCTTCCCACAGTGGCCAATGCAGGTGTCACAGAGGGAATGAACAGAACAAGTAATCATCAAATGATCCATCCTGTCGCCCATTCCCAGCTTCTGGTAAACAGAGGCTAAAGACACCATCCCTGCCCATCCTGGCTAATAGCCATTGATGGCTCTATCCTCCATGATTTTATCTAGTTCGTTTTTGAACCCTATTATAGTCTTGGCCTTCCCAACATCGTCTGGCAAAGAGTTCCACAGGTTGACTGTGCGTTGGAACATGGAGTACAGAATGCATGGATTAATAGTCCTCCGTATACATCAAAGCCCTTTTCAAAAGCAGATGCTAATAGCCACATTTTACAGAAAAAGAAACAGAGAAAGTGACTTGCCCAGGTCACACAGCAAGCCAGCATCAGAGCTGGGAACAGAAACCCATCTCTCAATTCACTGGACCATACTGCCTCATCTCCTAATACAGTAGTGCACCCGATTCTGTGAGATGCTGAATACACTCCACGCCCATTAGAATCAATCAGAACAGAGGGCGCTTATCACCTCTAAGGAGGCACTCACCCTTTTGCAGAGTCAAGGACATTAATTGCATACTGTGACCTCATTAGAGCATTGTGGATATCATGATGAGTCCAGTCACCTCACCAGGTGATTCTTTGTACACCATCTGACCTCTCACAGCTACAGATGGACTAGCTCCAAAGTATCAATGATACTGCTGCCAAACACATTATTTGGTTCTGGAGGACAGATTTCGAGTGAGGGGGATGGAGGAAAAAGATGGTCAGTTAGACACATCTTTTGCTCAGTATGTCAGTTTTTTAATACCTGACAATTTTATTCTCACAGTTTCTACAGTAAAGGGACATTTTGAACACTGACTACTAGAAAATCTGAAGCCAAATTCAACAGAATCAAACGATTGATGCTACTTTCGTATATTACACAATTTTTCCAAGGAAGTCTTGTCAAATTGGATGATCAAATATGTTGGAGTGGATTTCATCCCTGGATTGCTGATGCACCCATGACCATCGTTATTTATCTGGCATGCCTTGTGTGCTGGACTTCATGAGACTGTGAAGTAAAAGGATTAACTACTCACTTTCTCCATGAGACAATGGGATACTGCAGAGTTCTCTACTGTAAACACCTAGAGAGAATACTGTACAATCAATCATACTGGCTTAAACACTCAAAATGCATTAAAATGACTTCATACATATTCAGCGTTATGTTTTTGTGGCATGCTCATAAATATCCAAGTGAACTACACATGCTCATTTTTAGCTCATGATGGCAATACATGTTTCACTTTTCTTTGTCACATTGTCTCTACAAAATAAGATCACTGCAGAACTACAAGTTAAACTTTGCTTGAACAGCATTAAAATGAACAAAATTTGACTGTGGAACACAGGCAAATTCATCTTATTTTCTTAAAATTAAATTGCAACAGAACCTCATTAATCCAAACTCTGGTTAATTGCAAATCCAAATATTCACACTACACAGATTTCAGTATTTGCAGTTTATTGAAGCACAAATTACCAAGATTCTATTACAGCTGGGGTTAGGAAGGACAGATCACACTCCCTGTGGGACAAAAGATGTGTCATTATGTCAACTCCTGGTCCCACTCCAGTATTTAATGACCATGTGAAACGGGGTAGGGCACTTACAACTGGCCATAATGCCAGTGCTCCACCCCCACTGGGTCTCACTCCTTGAGTGTGGCTTACTGTGATCCTACTGTACTAGTTGGAAATACCTCTGAAATGCATTACAGCATACACACCTTTTGACTCATGGGCACCCAGTCTAGACTTAGTCAACATTTTTCTATATTTTTATTTCTTTAGAGCTTGTTATTAAGCTATAAGCGTTCTCCAAGTCTGGTGCACTGCGGAGATCTTTTCATATGTTTAAGTATTTCAAAGGAAATGAAGCATATACCCACCCACCTGCCATGCCCAAAGGACAACTTTACTTCACTCTGCAAATCAAATCTGGATGAAATTGCCACCTGAATCCTCCACAGTTATACCACTGCTTCCATTATTCATCATGACTGAAGAAGACACACAACTGTACACTTCTACCCCTCAGAAGACCCTTGCTATAAGCCTCCAGAACACCAAGATGAGTTTCTCACAAATGGAAGACAGGTGCAGCAGTCACACACCAGCCTGTTGTCAGCCAAGCATGAGTCACAAATGAAGCTATGTGCATATAAGACCATATCGTGTGTAATTTGGGCTTTGAGAAGTCATGGCAAATGGTTGCCAGTCACTTAATTCACTGAGTAGTGCAGCCATCATTTTTCTGCCGGACAAAAGCAAAATACTTGCATTCGCCTGCTGAAGGGCTTCTTTTGCCAGAGATCTGTGCCTAAATGGCAAAACAATGTTGAATACTTTCTCTCTCACTGCATCTTTTATGATTGTTTATTTAGGCATCAATTAGCAATAGCATGCAGCTGTGAGAATATCTGAGCACCTAGGACAAACCCAAGTGTTCAATATGTGTTAACTAGAGAAACCAAAGTACTACTGAAGAGGGAACGTTCCCTTCCTCAGTCAGGGGATTACTTTTTGGAGCACAATTTTCAGAAACTACCTTAGAGACTGAAATTAATCACTGTTCATTTTTGGGTCATCATCCTTGATGTTGATTACAAACAATTTAACTAAGTTAATTTCAACAGTTGCTAGGAAAAGTGCCAGCAATCTTGGTGTTTTGGAATCATGAGCTAGTTAGTTTATTGAAGAGTCACTGGAATAGGATATCACATGGTTTTGCTTAGGCTTAGGCTTGTCACTAGACTAGAACTTAACCTTTCAAAATCTCAAGTACTGTCAAGTAGGGTGATACAGTGGGAACTATATTGTTGCGACTGAAAAGGAACTCTGCAGTTTTATTATGCACCGCCTTTTTATACTTACACTGTAGATGTGTATTTCTTAAACACTGCTCAATTATCAACTCTACAGAGCTGCATTATCTATTTTTTGCCACTAATTCACTCTCATACTTACAGATTAGTGAAGGTATTAAAAAGCTTAATTAAAAAAAACCCTTAAAAAAAAGGAGTGAGAGAAATGGTTTTGGCCTCAGTCCACACAGAGGTGGCTATCACAAATGGATCACCTAGCAAATAGTATAAGAAACTCATACCTTGGGGTGATGAGATGTGCCCAGGAACGACATAAATTCCCAGCTATTCAGTCTCAGAGTGAAGTATGTTTTAATTTGAATGACCCCATCAGAAAACGAAACTAGCGGCATCACAACAGCCTAACTGTGGCTGGGGAGAGGAACTGGGTGAGGGAAGGGGAATCGATGTGCAACATGTAGGTACATAAAATACTGGGTGTGTCTCACAGTTACAGTCACTCCATTTCTCACTAGAGAATAAACCTAATCCCACCCCAGAATAGCATAGCAACGGTAGCAACAAAAGGAGAAAGTTACCTACTCTTCTCACAGTGAAATGAACATTAACAGCAAGACAGGTAATTCAGAAAGGAACCAATGAGGAAGCGCAGGACACAGCTGGAGTCTTTGGCTACAGTTTGGGTTATAAGTAACAAAAAATGGCAGCTGCTCCTGCTGTATAATCTAGAGTTTGGCTGTCGCATACAGCTGAAGTTCACCTCCACTGCTGATCTAGTGGACTGGACCTGAATATTACTAAAAAGTAACAATGAAATGTTCCAGAGGGCTGAAAACATCTGTCTAAAAAACAAAGACCAGAAAAACCAACTGGAAACAGTGAAGTATTATACCTGCTCTGCTCCAAGATACTGAGCCAGCAGAGGAAGCAGGCTACCGTCACTGATGCAGAGGCAAATACTGTCTTTTTCCAGCACCTGCAGAAAATAAGACAAGTTGTAAGCATTATTCTTATTTCAGACAGAATTTCTATGATAGAAAATATCATCTGCAAGACTTTTTTCCAAGCAGAAATTCAGAATGTAAGATTTTAACAGGGGAGTACCAGAAATGTTTATATCACCCCCAAAGTAGGTTGCAGAGAACTTACAACTCACTCATCACACATGTACAAAACTCATGTTTTAGTTTCCTCTTGCAGTTACTAAAAGACTGTCTGTGTCTCTCAGTGACTACTCTCAATAGCAGGGACTCCTTCATAAATAAATTACAGAACTAGAATGGGTTCGCATTTATAAGGCTTGTGGATATCTGCAGTTCAAAATAATTTGATACTATATATTTCATGACTAAGACTGATTTAGTATTTCT
Organism: Gopherus evgoodei; assembly: GCF_007399415.2. Classification (NCBI taxonomy): domain Eukaryota; kingdom Metazoa; phylum Chordata; order Testudines; family Testudinidae; genus Gopherus; species Gopherus evgoodei. Next base: position 10,562,750 of record NC_044333.1, on the reverse strand, counting down.
AGCTTAGACAAAATGCAGTGTTCATTAAGGACAAACCTAGCACATACTCCCTTTGGAAAGGAACATGAACCACGCAGTAGTAATCTATTGGAGTGGAAAGATGCACATGGACACCCTGGTGGAGAGAGAAAGAGTTGATATCACCATGAGTGGTGGAAGAACCTCACTCACTGTCATCAGAGCCTGGATGTACTGGTTTGTTCGATTCTGATCATTCAGCTCTCCAAAGCGTGGCCTGTTCCAAAGTAGATGAGCCTGACAGCTACAAAGAGGACTCCCAACATAGGCATCTTTTTTGTCCTCTTCATTTCTAAAACAGAATATGAAAAACCTTGTATGCAGTTTTGTTGTAGCTGTGTCAGTCCCAGGATATTAGAAAGACATGGTGGATGAGGTAATACCTTTAACTGGTGAGAGAGACAAGCTTTCAAGCTTACAGCTCTGTGTAAGTTCAAAAGCTTGTCTCTCTCATCAACAGAAGCTGGTCCAATAAAAGATATTGTTTCTCATGAAAAACACTGACTGGAATATCAAGTTATATGCTGCTCCAAATCAGCAAATGTGTGTGTGTGCTAACCAATGAACATATGAAATACAGATTACAGATGGCAGTTTACTAATCATGCTTTCCTGAGGATTTTTTAATCTGTCTCTATATTTTTGCATCCAATGTGATCAAGCTTTTAACCAGCCTTCATTTTTAAAAGAAGGAGCATCATGTTGACTTCTATGGAAGAGACCAGGTGCTCAGAACTTGTGAAAAAACACAGGCTGCTAGTTTAGGTGCCTAAATATGGACAAAGAAGTCTACCTTTAGGCATCTGTTTTTAAAAATGTTGTCCCCTGTTGTCATTATGACTTAAATACTGAGTGAGTTCCTCCATCTTTACCATGAGGTTGGTGGTCTTGCCAAATTGTGTGGGACTGACACATTAGCTGTTTTCATGTTTTCTTCATGATTTACTTGACATTCTACTCTTATTGTAAGAACGATAAATTATACGGTCAGAAGGAACAACTGTGATCATCTAGTGTGACCTCCTATAAGACAGAGGCCATAGGACTTCTCCACATTCATTACTGTTTGAATGATTGAGCTACACAGGGTCCTGTTAGGAGTTGAGAAGTGTCCAAGGACACTCTTGTTCCTCTGTTACAGAACACTGAAGACAGGCATACTAAGTACCAGAGACAAGGCAGGGTCCTTTAGAAGCTCAAATTGTGCTCTAGCGCACATTTTTCTACTCCAGTCCCACCAAGTGGCTTTCAGTTATTTGCTAGCATGTTTACCCTACACCACAATTTAAGTGATATTGCTATACATAAATAGGAAATCTATGATGGTAGCGAGGAACCTACACCTTCAACCCTCCACTATGAGACCTGGTGAAGTAAGTAATGACTATAGTTTCTTGCCTGCATCCTTCCCCCAAATACCCAAGCTTTTAGGCAGCAGCACAGATCCATAACTTCATGTCATTAGTTTGGGCACCAGCTCCTCTCCCTCACATCTATAGTTACCTGGCCTTCTGGAGCTTATACCACACGGAATACTCATCACGGTATGCAGTCAGATACACATTCTCACCCTGAAGAACTGGCTCCTCATTTGGAAGAAAATATACACACTGCATCCAATGATCTCTCCACTAGAAAGGTTTGAACAATAAAAACCCAGGTATTTGTTTGTAAGTGATTAAAAGTGATCTTCATTCAACAACAAATACTCCAGTTTGGCCCAAAGAGAAGTTATCCCAGTTCTAGTCTCTGGCTCAGTCTTCTGAGTCAGTTGCCAGCTAGCTGGGGACGAGGAGTGAGTGCAGACGTGGGTGTCTGGCTCGCTGCCCCACCCCTAGGATGGAGGGTCCTGTTCTCTGTACCTACAAGCTCTGTTTTAGACCACGTTCCTGTCATCTAATAAACCTATGTTTTACTGGCTGGCTAAGAGTCACATCTGACTGCAAAGTGGGGATGCAGGACCCTGTGGCTTCCCCAGGACCCCGCCGGGTCAGACTAGCTGTGGGAAGCACACGGAGGGGCAGAGGATGCTGAATGCTCCAAAGGTCAGATCCAGGAAGGTGGAAGTCATGTGAACTTCTTGCCCTGAAAACAGTCTGCTCACAGAGAGGAGACCTCACCAGAGTCCTGACTGGCTTTGTAGGGAGCAGTTCCAGAGCATCGCCCGGGAACTCCGTGACAGCCTTTATTTAAAATAATTAATTAGATGGTGGAAATTTACCAAGACCTTACCTGGACATCATTAGAGGTGGGTTGTATCCAGTATGGTGCCATAGTACATTTTATCATCCCAGAGGGGTCCATATCAACATCCCACCAGGAGAGGATCACTTGTGCCATGCCAGATTTTATAGGCTCCAAATTCGCTGTGTAATAGGTTGAGGAGCTGTTTACTTGCTTACTGAAATCCACACTGCACAGAGAAGCATCAGCTGTACTCAAATATATTTTAAATGACATATATTCAGATAGTTATGCAACCTTAAGAGTGTTTGTGTTGGGAAATGCAGCAAGTAGAAGAATAAATATGGGGAGAGGAGGGTTTAAGTAACATTATATAAATGGGACTGAGACAGTTTAAAAGCTGTAAAAATCATTACACTAAAATCAAACCATACAATAAATTTCAGCAACAGAAAGAAAATAAAATGGCTTATCAAAAATGTCACCTAAGTATTATTCAAATGTTGAATGTCAGCTCACCCCAAACTTTGCTTGCCATCAGCTACTTCAGCTGAAAAATCCGGGGGTTTTTGGAAGGTGTAACAAAAGATTTTATTTATTTTTATTACTACTAAGTCTGTCACTCACCTGAACATAGTCACAACATCGCTGAGGATAGTGAAGTCACTCCGAGGCACCTGGTTTAGCTGGATATCATAGACAGAAGTAACACCAGGACAGTTCTCTATTTCTGAAGGGAAGACAATAATTTTCTCATCATCTTCTGCTTGGACGTGAACAGGAAATAGCTTGTTCCAGGACCACATTCTTTTCGATTCCACTAACTGGGCATATACTCTTGCCCTGTGCGGCACTGCCTCACATCCTTCCTAAGCATTTAAAAACAAAGAGTAAATGCATTCAACAAAGCTAAGTTACTAATATGCAAGGAAAATAAAATAAAACTTATTTTGAAATGTAGTCCAATGTAAGGGAAAAGGTGGACTAAGCACAGGATTGGTAGCCAGGATTTCTTAAACTCTTATTATTTCCTTCTGAAACCTTCCTTTTGGAGTCTTGGCCTTCAGTTTTCTGTCTGCCTCCCCACCTGTAACACAGAACTAACGCACAGCCCTACTTCACAGGAGTAGGGTTCCCAACTCTTCTGGGAGACTCCAGGAATTAAAGATTATTATTGTCATGTGATGAAATCTCCAGGAATTCATCCAACCAAAGTTGGCAACCCTACACAGGGGTGCTGCGAGGCTTAATGAGCTAATTTTTGTAAAGTAAATACTATTGCTATTCTATGTCTAAAACAACAGACATTGGTGCCAAGCTTCAACTATATTTATATCTTTAGTCTCATACCGAAGGTATCAGATCTACCTTAACTTTTGAAGGCAAATAATCTCTAAAATATAATCATCAATATAAAACTTACAATTGCAATGAGTACAGGGGAGAAAAATAATGACTCAAAATAAATGACAAATATTTGTGACAAATTATTTACCTACTTAGAAATTAATGCAGCTGATTGGTTCAGTAACATAACATACCAGGCCAAATTCAATCCTCATGCAACACCACAGAAGACAAAGGAATTACACCGGGATTAATTCAGCACACTATCTACAACCATTTTCTTACCTGTACAAGATATTTGTGGGCATGTTCATAGGATGGCAAAGCCCCTTCTCCTATCAGCTCTGTATCAAATAGTTCTGTTATCAGGATGTTTGCACGACACTGCATGTCTCCATCTAAAAAAATAAGTTAATACAATGACAGCCTGTGTTATCTCAGAGATTGTATGACCCTCCTACAAGGTGTAGCACAGAGTATAAATCATGCAAAAGCTCATTTCTATAGTGATGTTCATATATCCATTGGGCTGCTTAAACATTACAGTCAGTGATTTCTCTTCAAGGGTCACACAATTCAAATGAAAAAGTTCTGCTTTGTATTTCAGGTTTCCAGAACATATTCCAGATTAAATGCATTTTTTTTTTAAATTAAGCTAAATTTTAAAAAGTTAAACAGAGTGTCTCCTGGCAGTTTTGAAGTACTTTAGTTAACATTTGGTTTTATTATTTGTGTTCTTCTCACCTGGCCCAACTGTGACTTCAGTGGAGTGCTTGTTGATTACCTTGATCTTGTCACTAAAGCCATTTTTCTCCACTATTTTCACTGCAGCAATAGCCATAGGTGTGAAGACCTTGAAATTATATCAAGAATGCAATATGTTTATAGGATTAACATCAGTATTTAATTACCACCACAAAATGAGTCTATTAACTAAACCTTGTTAAAGAAAATCCTTTATTTTAACCATACTTAGTCCTGTGAAAGTGTAGTACATTGTGGGAGTATTATTTTCTAAGGGTAAAATTCACCACCATGCACAGTAGCAGCACGAATCCTATGCACCATTTACACCTTCAAAACAGGGTGGAAGTGGGACATCAGAAGTTCACATGCCTTGCACTGCCTCTCTGTAGAGGAGTGAATGTCCCCTGTATGAAAAACCCACAGTGTAAGTTATCTCCACTGTGGCAGTCACGCAAACTTTTATAAGCTTTCAAAAGTGTGAGGAAGCTGTGTCGAGAAACTGTAAACAACATCTAAAATAAACTTCAGCTTACAAATGAGAAATTCCTCACGAGACCTCCCCAAGACCTATCTGAACTGGGAACCAAAGTAAGACTGACACTAAAACAAAGATGTCGATCTTGTTAAAATTTGCACCTAGTAACAGTGTTAACAGTGGCAAAATACACTGCTCTCCATATCTACAGCTGCCATGGGAACTTTTTCTTTTATTCCTGCCAGAATGTAAGCGTGAAGACAGGGATGGAAAAAACAGCAGCTGCAGCATATCACTGAGCTAAAAATGAATGTGCTTAATACACACAGAGAATGTTTTAAAACAACAGTATCAATCTTTATAACTAATTTCTATACTGTAAAAGATTTTGTACTGGGAACTTTTAAATATCTGGTCTCGCTGTAGAACCCAATTGTTAGGATTAGTCATCAGTTTTGGATCTGATCCATCATTTTCAGAGCAGGTTAATGTGTGCCTAGTATACGACATTAAACAAACTAAAAGGGCTGCTCCTGCTGCTAAATTACATTAAGCAAATGCAAAACTTTTGGAGCTACTTAAAATTACTGAGCACTATTCCCAAATTGTGGGTTGCAGGCCATGAGTGATCTGTGAAGAGCTGGCTGGTTACATGGTGTTTCCAGCTGCTAACTTGCATAAAGAGACATTAAATATGTTAAGAACATAAGACGAGCCATACTGGGTCAGATGAAAGGTCCATCTAGCCCAGTATCCTGTCTTCTGACAGTGGCCAATGCCAGGTGCCCCAGAGGGAATGAACAGAACAGGTAATCATCAAGTGATCCATCCCCTATTTCCCATTCCCAGCTTCTGGCAAACAGAGGCTAGGGACATATCCCTGCCCATCCTGGCTAATAGCCATCGATGGAACTATTCTCCATAAATGTATCTAGTTCTTTTTTGAACCCTGTTATAGTCTTGGCCTTCACAACGTCCTCTGACAAAGAGTTCCACAGACTGGTGCGTTGTGTGAAAAAAATACTTTTTTGTTTGTTTTAAACCTTCTGCCTATTAATTTCATTTAGTGTCCCCTAGTTAATGTATTATGAGTAAATAACACTTCCTAACTGACTTTCTCCACACCAGTCGTGATTTTATAGCCCTCAATCATATCCTGCCTTAGTCATCTCTTTTCCAAGCTGAAAAGTCCCAGTCTTATTAATCTCTCCTCATACAGAAGCCATTCCATACCTCTAATAATTTTTGTTGCCCTTTTCTGAATCTTTTCCAATTCCAATATATCTTTTGAGATGGGGCGACCACATCTGCATGCACTATTCATGTGTGCGTATACCCTGGATTTATATAGAGGCAATATGGTATTTTCTGTCTTGTTATCTATTCCTTATTTAATGATTCCCAACATTCTGTTCGCTTTTTTGACTGCCGCTGCACACTGAGTGGATGTTTTCAGAGAACTATCCACAATGACTACAAGATCTCTTTTTTGAGTGGTAACAACTAATTCAGACTCAATCATTTTATATGTATAGTTGGGATTATGTTTTCCAATGTGAATTACTTTGCATTTATCAACACTGAATTTCATCTGCCATTTTGTTGCCCACTCACCCAGTTTTGTGAGATCCTTTTGTAGCTGTTTGCATTCGGCCTGGGACTTAACTATCTTGAGTAGTTTTGTGTCATCTGCAATTTTTTCCACCTCACTGTTTAACCTTTTTTCCAGATCATTTATGAATATCTTGCATAGGACAGGGCCCAGTACAGACCCCTGGGGGACACCATTATTTACCTCTCTGCATTCTGAAAACTGACCATTCCTACCCTTTGTTTCCTATCTTTTAACCAGTTACTTATCCATGAGAGGACTTTCCCTCTTATCCCATGACAGCTTACTTTGCTTAAGTGCCTTTGGTGAGGGACCCTGTCAAAGGCTTTCTGAAAATCTAAGTACACTATACCCACTGGATCCCCCTTTTCCACATGTTTGTTAACCCCCCTCAAAGAATTCTAGTAGATTGGTGAGGCATGATTTCCCATTACAAAAACCATGTTGACTCTTCCCCAACAAATAATATTTATCTATGTGTCTGACAATTCTGTTCTTCACTATAGTTTCAATCAATTTTCCCATACTGAAGGCATGCTTGCTGGCCTGTAATTGCCGGGAACACCTCTTTTTTCATTTTTTTTTTTTAAACTGGTGTCACATTAGCTATGCTCCAGTCATTTGGTACAGAAGCTGATATAAATGATAGGTTACAGACTAAAGTTAGTAGTTCTGCAATTTCACATTTGAGTTCCTTCAGAACTCTTGGGGGAATACCATCTGGCCCTGGAGACTTATTACTGTTTAGTTTATCAATTTGTTCCAAAACCTCCTCTAATGACACCTCAATCTGGGACAATTCCTCAGATTTGTCACCTAAAAAGAATAGCTCAGCTTGGGGAATCTCCCTCACATCCTCAGCTGTGAAGATTGATGCAAAGAATTCATTGAGTTTCTCTGCAATGGCCTTATTGCAGTGCCCTTGAGTGCTCCTTTAGCATCTTGATCGTCCAGTGGTCTCACTGGTTGTTTAGCAGGCTTCCAGCTTCTGATGTACTTAAAAAATGTTTTTGCTATTACTTTTTGAGTCTTTAGCTAGCTGTTCTTCAAATTCTTTTTTGGCCTTCCTAATTATATTGTTACACTTCACTTGCCAGAGTTTAATGTTCCTTTCTATTTTCCTCACTAGAATTTAACTTCTACTTTTTAAAGGATGCCTTTTTGTCTCTCACTGCTTCTTTTACTTTGTTGGTTAGCCAAGGTGACATTTTTTTGATTCTCTATGTTTTTTAATTTGGGGGTATACATTTAAGTTGAGCCTCTATTATAGAGTCTTTAAAAAGCTTCCATGCAACTTGCAGGGATTTCACTTTTGGCATTGTACCTTTTAACTTCTGTTTAACCTACTTCCTAATTTTTATGTAGTTCCCCTTTCTGAAATTAAATGCTATAGTGCTGGGCTGCTGTGGTGTTTTCCCTGCAACAAGGAGGTTACATTTAATTATATTATGGTCACTGTTACCAATTGGTCAAGCTATATTCACCTCTTGGAACAGAACCTATGCTCCACTTAGGACTAAATCAAGAATTGCCTCTCCTCTTATGGCTTCCAGGACTAGCTGCTCCAAGAAGCAGACATTTAAGGTGTCAAGAAACTTTATCTATGCATCCCATCCTGAGGTGACATGTACTCAGTCAATATGGGGATAGCTGAAATCCCCCATTATTATTTATTTTTTATTTTTATAGCCTCTAATCTCCCTGAGCATTTCACAGTCGCTATCACCCTCCTGGTCATGTGGTTGGAAGCATTTGACTTCCAGCTTTTAAAGGATGTCTTTTTGTCTCTAACCGCCTCGTTTACTTTGGTTTTGGTCCTCCTGCTGTTTTTTGTTTTTTATTTTGGAGTATACATTTAGTTTGAGCCTTTATATAAATCCATGGTACGCCTACACCTTGAATACTGCTGAAGTTCTGGTCACTGCACCTCAAAAGAGATTTATTATAATTGGTAAAGGTACAGAACAGGACAACAAAAACGATTAAGGGTATGGAACAGCTTCCACATGAGGAGAGATTAAAAAGATTGGGACTTTTCAGTTTGGAAAAGAGATGACTAAGAGAATATGACAGGTCTATAAACTCATGAATAGTGTGGAGAAAATGAATAAGGAAGTGTTTATTGGTTCACAAAACATGAGAATCAGGGGTCACTCACTGAAATTAATAGGCAGCATTTAAAAACAAACATAAGAATGTTCTTCTTCACACAAAACACAGTCAACCCACAGAACTCATTGCCAAGAGATGTTGTGAAGGCCAAAAGTATAACTGCATTCAAAAAAGAATTAGGTAAGTTTATGGAGTATAGGTCCATCAATGGTTATTAACCAAGATGGTCAGGAACACAACCCTGTGCTCTGGCTGTCCCTAAACCTCTGATTGCCAGAAGCTGGGACTGTACGACCGGGGATGGATCCCTGGATAATTGCCCTGTTCTGTTCATTCCCTCTGAAACATCTGGCACTGGCCACTGTTGGGAGACTGGATACTGGTGTGGATGGACCACTGGTCTGACCCAGTGTGGCCATTCTTACGTTCTATGCAATCACAAATAGATGGGGAAATGGTACATATAGCAGTCTCTCTATTAAGATGTGGTGCACAAAATGAAAAATCTTGAGAACTCCTGGTCCAAGAGAAAATGAAACTTAAGAAAAGCCACAATGTGGTTTAAGAGTACTAGCATTTTTCTGAACAACATTCATTAAAACTTCTCCATGCCACATATCAGTCACAAGGAATACAGAAAATACAGTACAAGAAACTCATGTCCAACTATTCTAACTAAGATTTTTCTGTCAAGTTTAGAAAAGAAACTGTCCATCTTGAGAAAATTAAAACTAATTTCTATACATTGTCATAAAGGCTCTTTCCATATGGTCTACTTCCTCCACCCACAATCCTATAGATTATATTATAAAAGCTACCTTCAGACAACATGATACACAACGGCTAATGCACTCACACTTCTCATTTTGTATAGGGAACTACTGGACTGCAGCCCTAAAAGCCATACTATGCATACACTCCTACCTGCACTCTGTGCCACTTCCATCTCTTGAACAGCAGGTATATGTACTGTCAATGAGGAATTTCTCACCTCAATGGCATAGCAGAAGTCTGCACCTGCTGTAACTGCCATCATGGACAGCAGTCCTGTGCCAGTTCCAATGTCTAGAACAATTGCTTTCTCACCCCTTTCTTTCACCCTGCTCACTGCAGTACGGATGCCCTGGTAATACTTCACATTCTGTAAGAAAGAGAGATAGACCAAAATCAGCCACCCGTATGGAATTTTCTTATATACTCAACTCTTGAGCAGAAGTCCTGCAGCCTCACTCCTTGGGAGTTTATATATATCTGCTTTTGCCTTCATGGGGGAACAGTTAAACACTTAGGATCTAAACTGAATAAAGCACCTCAAAATGCAAACAGGCAAAATTACTGACAAGACTTCATAATGATTTAAAAGCATAGCGCTAAACTTTGAGCAAAAGGGTCCCTGGAAACCTGTTTGGAAAAGATAAGAATATGATAATTTTTAGGGCATGTTGTTCTCCTTAACTTTCCTACTCAAAAAATTAAGGGTATGTTAATGAATATTTTAGGATGATCCAGGTATACTGAGTTATGATATTGAATATGAAGAAAATTGCTGACAACAAGGGTTATGTTCTATTAGTTTAATATTGAGTTCTATTGATGTTATGTTAGCAATTTATAATGACATAGAATGGAGAATGAAAAACAAATTATGAAAGTTTGGGTAAATATATAATTGAGTACGTTTAATAATAAATAAGGTTGACTGGAGGAAAGCTAATGAATATGTGACATGGAAAGGTATACAAAAGCAAGGGAACAAGGACCCAAGTTGGAGAGAACTGGGGCAGAAACTGAGGCAACCATCATGAAGTGTAGAACTGCTTCCTAGTACTCTGGAATTTGGAAACTTGGGCCCCTTCCTGGTCTGTCTCGTCTGTTTTATTATCTGTTATATATATGTTTGATGAGAAATGCTAAGTCATAATGGTTCTGCCTGAAAATAAATAAAGGTGAAAACTAGTTGAGCCCAAATTGATAGACTCAGGCCTCATTTTCCTACATTACACTTCAAAATATAATAAAGATCAGTAGAAAGAAGTGTTTTGACAGGAATGTTCATCTGAACAACATCTGTTCCATTTACAATTGACCACTCAGTTATTTACAAAGCATGCATGATCTACAATTAAAATAAGTTATCTGGAACTACACTGCTGCCAACTAAACCAAACAAACAAAAGCTTCCTTTGGTGATTACTAGCAAATATTTTCCTTTTTTTGACAGAGAAATTTACAGTGCCAGCCACAAACTGTCCATGACAACACAGGTGCTGTATATTCCTGCTGTAGCTCATTCATTTGGGTTCGTGCACTACAATACTGCATAGATGTGCTGGGCAGTATTAGCAACTGTCACTGTATTTCACCCAACAGTAAAATATTAGAGCCTTAACAAATACTCAATACTGAAAAGGAAAGATCAGGTTTGCTCTTTGGGGACAGAAACGGGAAGAAGCTTAGGGTTAGTGGCCCATTCAGGGTGCAATATAAAACCCCATTCTAGTCCATATGGTAGTTAGACTAGGGAATACACCTCTACCCTGATATAATGCAACCCGATATAACACGAATTCGGATATAACGCAGTAAAGCAGCGCTCTGGAGGGACTGGGGGCTGCGCACTCTGGCGGATCAAAGCAAGTTCGATAGAATGCGGTTTCACCTATAACGCAGTAAGATTTTTTGGCTCCCGAGGACAGCGTTATATCGGGGCAGAGATGTATGCACAAAATGCTTTCAAGTGGTGTAGCATAAGCTAGCTCTGAGCTAACAGCTCCAGTGATTTACAAAGCAGCCATTCTGTGATTTTACCACAAAGCCTGCAAAACAGATAAAATACAAACTCTGTCGTGCATTTCATTTTGTATAAATGTTAGTTATATAACTACTGCCACTGGCTGCATATTCTTTGCTTCTTTATATCAGCTGGTATAAAGGCAAGTTTCTTTGTCATTTATTTTTAATGCAATATAACATGAGTGATAATTACATGGAAGACAAATTTGAAAGCTCTTTCTTGCTTGGCAGATGTAAGTGTTTTGGATGGGTTTATTTTCTGTACTAAGGGATGAATTTCCATTCTCAAGGTGAAAACTGAGGCAACAGACAGAGACTGAAACTAACTTTTCTGCCTAAGAGACAGATGAACCTGAACCATGAGAACTTACCCTGAATTATCTAGTTTTTGCTAATTAAGTGTTTTTAGTAGCCCAGTGCCCTATTCAATACTCCTTATACAGGCATAACTCCAGCTCAAGTTATGGAGTTTTGCCCCAAGTTTAGAGGGACGATTATGTCTCTTGACTGTTTGAGTTGATGTGGAATGGCCCTTTTCCTTCTTTTTGGAGTCTTACATTTCACAGAAAATGTGTACACTGACATTCGGACAGCCCTGTTGCAGGATTTTTCATTTCAATGACATCCCACAGATGTGTCTTGCACCTACTACTTTACAAGAGGGAACCTGACCACTGTCTAGACTGTGGCACACATTTGGTCTAAATGTACTGTTTTGGTATGGAAGCATGTGATAGTATATTTACCATCACTAACAACATACATAGAAAAAGTATATTACTGAAAGGATCTGGAAAGCTTTATCCATAAAATTTGTTTTAATGTTTCAAAAAGGCTACAAAAATTAAAAACACAACCTATGCAAGGAAGGTTGAAACACCAAGAGCTACATTTATGCAGAAATAAGCTCTTCCTACTCAAGACCTCTAATCCTCAGTACATATTGAAAACTATAAATATTGTTTAACCAGATTCCCCATTCCTCTAAAGACTTATGCTCATAAGACTAATACCACTAAAATCAATGGGCCTACTCGTGCTTAAGTCTTTCCAGGAACAGGGCCTCAATGTTTTCATTCTGTTAGTTCACATCCATCTGTATTAGGAAAAATAGTGTTGATGCTGATAAATAAACAAAGCTTCAGCTGAATCAGGCAAACTTATTAATAGTTCTATAGTAGTTTGTGCAGGAGTACCAGCTGAGACATTTTGCTGAAGATATTATTAAGTAGGCAGGGTACATTTTAAGCAAGAAACATATACTACTCAGATAATTTTATACTTTAGATTTTTGTAGACTGGAATTTTAACAGAAAGATGAAAACTACATAATTTTTCCTAAAGGATCCACAATGCCTGGCCAGAGACCACTGTAATTACTTTAAGACGCTGTTGTAAAACAAATATGTGTAATCCAAGCTTGTAAAATTTCCTTATTAAATATTGGAGAAAGTTTATGACTAACAACTGGCAGTTTGTGGAAAGGTAGTGTGTGCACTTAAAGTATATTGTTTAAGCAATTAATTTTGCAAAACTGTATTTGTCAACACCTTTGATTAATAGAACTATACAAACTAATCTGCAGGAGCAGGAATTCGGCTTACATGGCTGACAGCAATCCTCTCCCTATAAAAATTCCTACAACACAAGTAAACTAGTTCACAACAGAAAGAAACTAAAGCACTGCCTAACCAGTCCAATCTTTTATAAAAATGGAAACCTTTGAACTTTTTTTAAAAATAGTGCTCTTGCAAATTTACAGTCTATAAATGACACCACTAGCTTGTAAAATACTCTGCTAAAAACATTTCCCACTGAACAGAATGGAAATCTATATCTACAAATTAGAAGTTTTTCCATATACAAAAACAAACCCAAATGACCAATTGAAATTTATTAAATATTTTTTATTTTTCTATATTTTCAAATGTTGATTTAAATTACAACACAGAATACAGTACTCGCTTTATATTATTTTTACTACAAATATTTGCACTACAAAAATGATAAACGAAAGAAATCATACTTTTCAGTTCACCTCATACAAGTACCATAATGCAATCTCTTTATTGTGAAAGAGCAACTTACAAATGTAGATTTCTTTTTGTTACATAACTGCACTCAAAAACAAAACAATGTAAAACTTTAGAACCTATGAGTCCACTCAGTCTGACTTCTTATTCAGCCAATTGCTAAGACAAACAAGTTTGTTTACATTTACAGGAGATAATGCTGCCCTTTTCTTATTTACGTCACCTGAAAGCGAGAACAGGCATTCGCATGGCACTTTTGTAGCTGGCAATGCATGATATTTATGTGCCATATATGCTAAACATTCGTATGTCTCTTCATGCTTCGGCTACCATTCCAGAGGACATGCTTCCATGCTGATGACGATCATTAACAAATAATCTGTTATTTAAATTTTGACTGAACTCCTTGGGGGAATAGTATGTCTGCCATATATTTCATGTTACAACAGTCTCAGATGATGACCCAGTGCATGTTGTTCGGGCACATTTCACTGCAGATTTGACAAAATGCAAAGAAGGTACCAATGTGAGATTTCTAAAGATAGCTATAATACTCGACCAAGGTTTAAGAATATGAAGTGTCTTCCAAAATCTGAGAGGTGTGAAGCATACTTTCAGAAGTCTTAAAAGAGCAACACTCCGATATGGAAACTACAGAACCAAAACCACCAAAAAAGAAAATCAACCTTCTGCTGGTGGCATCTGACTCAGATAATGAAAGGGAACATGAATCAGTCTGCACTGCTTTGGATCATTATCAAGCAGAACCTGTCATCAGCATGGATGCATGTCCTCTGGAATGATGGTTGAAGCATGAAGGGATATATGAATCTTTAGCACATCTGGCACATAAATATCTTGCAACACCAGCTACAACAGTGTCATGAGAACATCTGTTCTCACTTTCAGGTGATATAAACAAGAAGAGAGCAGCACTATCTCCTGCAATTGTAAACAAACCTGTTTGCCTGAGTGACTTGCTGAACAAGAAATAGGACTGAACGGACTTGTAGGCTCTAATGCAGTGACGGGCAACCTGCGGACCGTGGGCCACATGCAACCTGTCAGGGTAATCCGCTGTCGGGCCACTTGCAACTTCCAGTGGCCACAGTTCGCCATCCCTGGCCAATGAGAGTTGCAGGAAGAGGCACAGGCCACAGGGACATGCTGGCTGCCACTTCCCACAGCTCCCATTGGCCGAGAATGGCGAACTGTGGCCACTGGGAGCTGCGGGTGGGCATGCAAATTTAAACAAACTGTCTGGTGGTCCGCCAGCAGATTCAGCCCGTGGGCCACAGGTTGCCCACCACTGTTCCAAAGTTTTAGATTGTTTTATTTTTGAATGCAGTTATTTTTTGTACCTAATTCAAATTTGTAAGTTCAACTTTCATTATAAAGAGATTGCATTACAGTGCTTGAATGAGGTGAATTGAAAAATACTATTTCTTTTGTTTTTTACAGCACAAATAATTAATATAAGTGAGCATTGAACACTAAGTTCTGTGTTGCAATTGAAATCAATATATTTTAAAATATAGAAAACTTCCAAAATATTTAAATAAATAGTATTCTATTATTGTCTAACAGTGCAATTAATTTAAATTAATTCTTTAATTGAGCGACTAATCGTGATTTTTTTTAATCACTTGACAAACCTACTTCAAACCATTGTAACCTTGGGGGGCGCAAGGACAACACCGAGGGTTGTTACCTCCTCTCAAATCAAGTTTTACCTTGGTAGGATACTCAAGTTTTTGTTCACCCTTCCAATTTGATCAAAGGCCATGAAGGGCTTTTTGATGTAGATAAAATAGGATTTCTGACCCTGAAAATGGATCTCAAGCCCATGCCACAACTTTAGAACTTTACTCCTCAGAACAAAAATCAGAAGTTCAAGAAGTAGGACATGGGTCATTATCCAACTGTTCTTCCTAGAAATTAGAAGTGCCATACCACATTTCACAACAAAATCAAGTTGATGCGGTCCAAGGAATTTGGAATCCATTTGGAACCGCAGCTTCTTTTCTGTTCTGTTCTACTCACTGTAGAGTCCTACTAGTGATTATTTTTTAAATTCAAGCTTGTACTGTAACTCAAACTCAAAACTTTAAAACCTGTGGTATTGTCACACAAAACATTACCATGGCCATCCACTGCTGTTTCCAAAGCTTCAATGTCATTCTCCTCTGTGATCTTAAACCACTGGTTTTATCAGTGGAATTCACTGAAGCCTGCATCACATTTAAATTCCTTGCCAATATCCAGAGATTTTTTTTTTGATTAAATCATGCTTCGGGAGAGAGTTTACAGCTCTGTAAAGCCAGATGCAGATGGGAATAACTCCTAGCTGGAGGCAGAGTTTGACAGCCCACTCTGATCTATTGTCATCTACAAAAAAACCATCTTAAAATTAATTAAAGGAATCAAATTGCAAAGAGAAAATAATACATAAATTACAGAGTTATGAAACATCCCTGAACTTTGGCTTGTGAACTAAGTTTTTTTGGGGGGGTCTAATACTCAAAGGGAAAGAAAGGACAGAGTACTGATGATCCAGCACTTCGAAACAGAAGTTCATACCTCTCAGAGACCTCTCACAATCTCTGCAAATTCAGGCAGACACTGCTGTATGGGTTACACTCATGTCACATTTTGGAGGTTTTCTCTGCAACCATACCAGCTAAATATTTTTTATAAATTCAATCAAACTTTGGATAACAATAGAGAAGTCTGTGTGGCTGTGAGAAGTCATTGGCTAATCTATCATATGCCCACCCAAAGGAGAGAAGGGTGTAAAACAGCGCACACCCTTTAGAGCAGTGGTTCTCAAAGTTGGTCTGCTGCTTTTTCAGGGAAAGCCCCTGGCTGGCCGGGAATGGCCGCCAGCACATCCCTCGGTCCACGCTGCTTCCCGCAGCCCCTATTGGCCTGGAGCGGCAAACTGCGGCCAGTGAGAGCCGCGAACGGCCAAACCTGTGGACGCGGCAGGTAAACAAACCGGCCCAGCCCGCCAGGGGCTTTTCCTGAACAAGCAGCAGACCAACTTTGAGAACCACTGCTTTAGGGAACACTGGCTTAAATATTCAAAACATCTCCTGCAAGTTAGTTTGCCTTAGCAAAAAAACGGGTTTTAGAAATTCTAACTTTGGAAGTAGCTAAATTTCCAGAGGATGGAAGTCCCATGAGATGAACATGGAAAGCTGAATGGTCTGGCCTGTGTGTCTAGTTTCTCAGGGAATCTACAACATTATCCATTTAGCAATTATTCATTTTCTTGTTCTTAACTGCATAATCCATGGGAGCCTCATGTATTCTCAATTCCACAAGCACAGAATTTCCTGCAGAACCCCCAATTTGCTGCAGAAGTATGCTCCAAAATTTAAGCTTTCATAGTTGCAGGATGATCTTCTAAACATCAGCTGAGTTTAGCCGATTCAGTTTCTTCCTGAGCCTGCAAATAGCATGAACCAATAGTTCTGAGAAGTATAAACTGTCTGTTAACTTTAATGAGTGTTAATTCTGAAACTGAATGATGATGTCACTACTTCACTTGAGCATTGCATCACAAACCTTCAGCAAAATGCTCATCTCAAAAATCCAGACCACTTTCTATTACTTCTAATAATCTAATAATCCGAGAGCTGTCCTTAGAAGATCTGAGATCTCCAGCTTTGTCCTTAACTTCTCTAACACATTTTCAAATCAAAATACTGTAGCATATGAATATTAAAGGGAAACACTGAAGAAATTGAATGTAACATTAAATAAATTAACAAAGGGGACACTGCATTGATTGTATTAGGACAAGTCTACACTACTGCACTACATTGCCGCTGTAGTGCATCTGGTGAAGATGTATTATGCTGACGGGAGAGCACTCTCCCACCAGCATAATTACTCCACCTGCGCAAGAGGCGGAAACTATGTCAGTGGGAGACTGTCTCCCGCCGACACAGCCCGGTGTGAATACCATGTTAAGTCAATGCAACTTACATCGCAAGGGGGGTGGGTGCGGGGGTGGTCTCATTTTCACTCCCCTGAGCAATGTAAGTTACTTCGACTTGAGCGGTACAGTAGACCAGCCCTGAGTCCAACATTCCTCACATTTTTAATTTATCTGAGATTGCCAAGGAAACTTCCAGTGTACTGTACTGAATACCACAGAAGTCAGGTCAAGTTTGCTGCAGAGTACGCAGCTTGTACTTATGGTATTTATTAGGACAAAGAAACTGCGTTCCTTACACCTTACACTGTCTGCTTATTGCAGCGAGGTATTTACATCAGTGTATGTAAATGGCAACGGAACGGAAAGGTGTCCCCAAGCATGCTGAACATATGTACTCCATTTCTTTGCACACAGAGCCAAAATGTGTTGCAACAGACCAAAATCAATAGGACTGATAATGTTAACATAACATATACAAACAAGAGAACTGCCTAAATCGAATCTTCATTTTATTCTTAAATACTCAATGGTATTCGTAGTCCAACACGTTTATTTTTGTAGGCCAAGTACAGTACATTGGCCCCAAGCCTTACAGAACAATCCTGTATGAATAAAATGCTTTAAGGCTTCTGGTAACAGGTGTGAATCTAGAGTACAATTTAAGTGTTGACTGGGTCTCCTTGGAATCATATCTACTACATTCATATCTTGTCCATTAAATCTGTTGCAGAGTGATGCATTTTTTCCATTACAAATGAATTACAGTATGTTTGTCTCGTTTTTGTCACTATATTAAGAAATAGAAATTCCTGCCAAATTTTTGGCTTATTTGTGTTCTTTTTTTTTCTTTGAGAGAGTCTGAGCACACTCAGATTAATGCTAGGAAGATAAATCAAAGTGTTGAAAGGCCATCTGTCCAACTGTAGTACACCTTATTCAGAAGAGAGTGAACGAAATAGTGTATTTCAATTTTTAAAAATTGCAATTTTTAAGGCTTCCTTGCATATGATTTGCTAAGCTTTTACAAATAGCCTGTGTTTCTCTTACTGCCTGGATTTAACAGGGTCAGCTCTATCCTTTACCACAACTGGGCTGTATCCACACTACAGAGACTATACCAGAATAATTCATTAGCATAGACACAACCTATTCTTCCGTCAACACAGCTGCGTTTGCAGTGGGGTTAGGTCAGCATGGCTATGTTGGTTGGAGATGTGGATTTTTTTCACATCCCTGATCAACATAGCTATGTCGACCTAACTTTTAAGTGCAGACCAAGCCTCAGTTCTACTGTGGCTATTTTGACATAATTAGAGTACAGCTATTTAATGGCTTTGTCCCATCATCTCCCTCTAAATCTTGGTATTGGAGTGCTGTTACCACTACAGGCATGCTCCTGGAATACATACAGTAGATAATGATATGAATCACTAGCAGACTATTCACCCATAGATGGAGCAGAAAGATCACCAATCCTTTAAGGCATTTTTTTTTTTAAGTCTTCAACTTATTTGAAGACGTTGTATCGCCTCAACTTCTCCCTTAGCATAAACTGGAAGATTTAAGAACACAGCATAAGTGGAGGAGAATAAAAAGAACTTAGTTACAGCCACATATAGGCAGACAAGGCTAGATGGAATTACTGCAGAAACTGAATTTTATAAGATGAGTCTAAAGTGCCCCCTGAAGGTATAACAGAAAATTACATGTCTAAAATCAACATAACCGAAAAGCAGCTCCTCTTTTACTTACCTATCAAGACAAGAGGTGACCTGTCCCTGCTGATGAGGAGGGGGGTGGGGGTGGGGGGGGAATGAGGGCAGCAGCTTCAGCAGCATTACTGAGCATGCTCAGTCCATGTGAGCATACTCAGTACAAGCCAAGCAGCAAATCTGCAAGTTGGCCGACCTTGCCTGCCCGCCCGCCCCCCTCTTCAGTATTTTCCTGTCAAGAGTTGAGAGCATGACTATTACTCATATAAAAGCATCTTTCTACATTCTCTCCTCCTTAACATCAGTTCTTGCAGAAGAAACAGTGTTTCCATCTATCCTAACAAAATGTTTAGAAAAGTTCCCCACTATCACTATATGAGCAACACTGAGCCCTGGAAGCAGTGGCTCATTGGATGCCAGTGCAATTTTTAACACTGTTAATTAGATGTTAGCTAGCCAGCCCTGGTCAGGCTTGTATGGCTATCATTGCAGGATTGGGGCCTGTGACCCAAAAACCCCTTAATGCTAACTGGCAAGGGGGCTATAAGAATATCCTGATTCTGGCTCACCAAAGAATGTCACGTGAGGTCATATATGAAAGAAATAGTCACATTAGTGGTTGTTAATATCATTGGGAAATGTATGTACAGATACTACATATGGAATTATATATTACTCCTGGGGGCATTCTGCACCAAAAAAATTAAAATTCTGCACCAAAAAAATAAAAATTCTGCACACAATATTTTAAAATTCTGCAAAATTCTGAAATTTGTATTTGTCAAGTAAATGTGGAGACTCCAGTATAGCATTTGGGAGAAGAGGTCACTGGCTGCACAGATGTGAGTGATCACAGGTGCACCAGGTGTGGGCAGGCAGGCTCAGCAAGCCAGGACCAAGTGTGGAGGGGTTTAGTGGAGGGGGGGATCAGGTATGGATTGAGAGGGTTTGGTGTGGGGCAATCTGAGTTCAGGCAGCTCAGTGGGGGATCTGGGTGTGGAGGGCATCTGGGTGCAACAGTAATGGGACTCTGCAGGGAGCTCCAAGTGATGGTGGTACAGGTTCAGTGGGGGGTGGTGACTGGGAAGGATAGAGCTCGGCAGGGGGGGTCTGGGTGTGGGGAGCTCAATGCGGGGAGTCCAGATGCTGGGGGAGAGGGGCTCAGTATGGTGGGAATCCAGGGGCAGCTGGTTGAGGCTTGGTGGGGGTGGAGATCAAAGTGCTGGTGGCTCATCAGAGTGGTCCAGGTGCAGGAGGAGAGGGGCTTGGCAGGGGAGTTCTGGGTGTGTGCGGGGGGCAGAGGCTTGGCGGAAGGGTCTGAGTATGAGGGATCTGGATGCACGGGGGTTGGCTGGATGGGAGAGCATCTCCCCATACAGTGATCTCTCCCACTGCAGCTGAGGGGTGATGGGTGCAGGAAGCAGAGGGCCGGGGGAGAGGAGACAGGGGAAGAGTTTGCAGAGCTTCCTGCAGCCTGGGGATAAACCTTGGGGTGGATCTGCCCCAGCCCCAGATGCCATACAGGGGCATACAAAGTCCCATCCTCCCCAGCCGAGCCAGGACTAGCTGAGCCCACCACAGGGTAGAAGCCACAAATCAAATATTCCCCAGCCCCACCCTCTACCTCACTGTGATTTACCTGTGCCGGTTGCCCTAGGCACCCAAAACATATATGACCGCTCTTGTTGCTTCCCTTTCCTTCCCCATCAGAAAGTTATTTTTCTGCAGGGAAGCAAAGAAATCTGCAAGGGACATGAATTCTGCACATGCACAATGGTGCAGAATTCTCCCAGGAGTAACAAGCAAGTCTTCCTCACACTGGAGGCAGGAGGTTAACAAGGCAGCTCAGAGTCCTGAGTACCCCAAGTATCATCACTGGGTCTTAGAAAGTGCAGATAGCAAAATACTTCAACTTCCAGAGGAACCTGTACAATCATGGAGTGGGAGCTGCTGAGGGGAAGGGAACACGACATTTTTTCACCATTCAAGTTACTTTCTATACTCACTCTGTCTTTGTCATGCAGCATGTCTGCATAGCATGATCTGAAAATAAAACAGAATTTACAGGTCAAAACATTGCATATTAACCACCACAATATAAATTTGTTAGCAGAGAAGAATCATCACTGTGAAGCAATTATTCCTAGTGAGTGAGTAAGTTACTGTGACACAGTGATGTGTCCATTTAAGAGGCTGTTTGATTTTCCCATTTTGAGTGGCATGTATATATGAATTAATGAGCTATGAATTGTTACATGTAGTATAATCCTTTGTTTTTTTTCTGTTAATTGCTGCAGTATACGCTATCTTGAGCATTCTTAGAAAAATCAGTACAGAGCAAATACATGCACCTATGGGTGAGTTATCATCAACAACTACTAATGACAGAGAATGTCAGATGCAGTAGGTTAGTAATTAGGAACTAGGGAAAGAAAACTGTGTCCTCTTTTTATAGACAGCTCTGTGGAAAGGGAGTACTAACCACAGAGCACTGGTTTGGAGCCGGCTAATAAGTCGAAATCTTCATGCTATTTAAAGTGGCACTGATAATAGTCTGAGTGATTTTATAACACACACACACTCTCTCTCTCTCTCTCTCTCTCTATATATATATATATTGCACATACGTAATCACTCAGGTTATTATCAGTACCAATTTAAATACTACGTGGATCTTAAGGTACCAGCCACTGTATTTTTCCCCCTACACAGACACTCTTCCCCCAACCTGAGGACAAATAAATGCATGGGTTTTTTAATTTGTCTGATTTGAACACCATTTTAAAAAACCCAACAAGCTGACCCAGTCATCTGATCTCTTTGATCATGACTTTCAACTACTAAAAGGTTGTTACAACAATATGATCAATGAGAAACTATTATGGCTGGGATTTTCAGAGGAGCTTGAGAGTCAGATACTTAACTCCCACTAAATGTTGATAGGATTCAGACACTTATTTCACTTCAGTGCCTATCAAAATCTCAGCCTAGATAATCATCCATTAATAAAGGAAATGCTTGGGTGAAGCTACTTCAGTTAGTATTTTTACAACATTCCACTTGGTATAAGTTAAGATACAGGTGAACTTAACCTAAATAATTGTCTAAATAATAGGAGTACTTGTGGCACCTTAGAGACTAACAAATTTATTTAAGAATAAGCTGTTGTGGGCTAAAACCCACTTCATCAGATGCATGCAGTGGAAAATACAGTAGGTGTGTACACACACATGGCCCATTTCCAGCAGTTGACAAGAAGGAGTGAAGAACTGTAGGGGGGAAATTACACAAAGTAAATCCATGGGTCATTACACAAAATAAAACTATTTCCCCATGTTTATTTTTCCTCCCTACAGTTCCTCACACCTTCTTGTCAACTGCTGGAAATGGGCTATTTTGATTACCCCTACAAGATGTTTTTTTCTCTCCTGCTGGTAATAGCTCACCTTAACTGATCACTCTCATTATAGTGCATGCATCTGATTAAGTGAGCTGTAGTCCACAAAAGCTTATGCTACAATAAACGTGTTAGTCTCTAAGGTGCCACAAGTACTCCCGTTCTTTTTGCCGATACAGACTAACATGGCTACTACTCTGAAACCTTTTGTTATAGTGTGTATGGTGTCAGAGAAAAACTCAGTTCTCGCTTTTTGTTTGGGTGCAGCAGAGTCAGATACTTTACTGTTTAGCAGCTACAACAGGGACAGAGTGCATTAGGACAAAGGGTCTCCCCTTTCTAGACAGGTCTCTCCACAGGTAAACAATTACAGCAAGCATTTACATTTTTGTTACAGACAATAATAAGCAACAGCTGCATTTTGTTTATACATAGGTCATCCTGATATCTTGTTTTTCTCAATCAAGAGAAGCCAGTCTACATATTGTTTTATATACACAAGGTCGAAAAACAACTTCTCACACAGTTCTTTTCCACTCGCCTCACACAATCCTTGCTTCTACAAATCTCGCGTTATTAGGGTTACAGTTAGCCTAACTCTTGCTAACAGAGACTATCATGCATGAAGATCCCCTACAAATCCCTGTCAGTTCTTTCCGTACTTCCACAATGGTAACATCCATTATTTCATGTTCTCTGTGTATATATATCTTCCTACTGTATTTTCCACTGCATGCATCCGATGAAGTGGTTTTTAGCCCACGAAAGCTTATGCTCAAATAAATCTGTTAGTCTCTAAGGTGGCACAATTACTCCTGTTCTTTTTGCAGATACAGATTAACACAGCTGCTACTCTGAAACCTGTCTAAATAATATTATTAATCCCAGGCTCCACAGGCTTTTTCTGTAAAGGTAAATGTAAGTAACATCTTAATTTCAAATTATTCTTGTTTTAACTAGTGATGTAGAAAGCTTGCTTAGAAAAGTGCTTCCACCCTCCACTCTACTCACTTATAAAGGATACAAACAATTTATTTGAAACTGTTAGCTTCACACTGCATTCATTTTTTTTTTATTTTTTTTTTTACAATTCATTAATCTGCATCTAAGGAGAGGATCAAGTGTTTTCTCCCATCATACCTTGCAATCTCCTGATGGTAGTCATAGTTCTCATCTTCCTCCAACCATTCCACAGAACCTGTGGTTGGATTGGCCCTTCCACAGAAGACCTTCATTGTTTGTATTCTTTGTGTATTGTGAAGACAATTTTTTGTCCTGTTATCAGAAACTGTTTAAACAAAATACGAGTTATGTTATAACATATACTAACTCTCCCTCCTCCCTGTTTTATAGCCTTCATTCCTAAGCATCTCATTAGTAAGGCTGTGAGTCTTTAATGGAGATCCTGGAAGTCACGGATCCCATGACTTTCTGGGACATCTGTGACTTCTGCAGCAGCAGATGCAGCTGACAACAAGGCCACCCAAGAAGCTGATTCCAGAGCAGCAGTCCAGGAGTAGTGGCAGGTACCTGGGCTGCCCCCGGCCAGCAGTGGTGGGGTGCCAGAGCTCCCTGCGGAGCAGCACTAGCATTGATGGCACGCCCCACTACCCTCACCCCAGCATCTATGATTTAGTCAGAGGTATTTATAGTACAAGTCATGGACAGGTCACATGCCATGATTTTTTGTTTATTGCCCAAGACCTGTCCATGACTTTTACTAAAAATACCCATGACTAAACTGTAGTCTTACTCATTAGTAACCTTCTTGCTCTTCCATCTTTTGCCTTATTCTATTACACTCTTGATACTTGTAACTTTCTCCCAATCCTTATATGCCATCTTCTCATTTATGATTACTCACTATGATGCACTTCTTCTGTGAACACTACCAATATGACAATCCAGAAGAGAAATATATAAGCAAGTTTTCTAAAGAATAAAATAAAAATACTATTAGTAAAAGGCTATTTCTAACCTCCGTGAAGCATGCGCCGCATTCACTATACGATGTCTTTTAATATTTCTTTATCTAATTCAGGGGTCAGCAACTTTCAGAAGTAGTGTGCCCAATCTTCATTTATTCACTCTAATTTAAAGGTTTCGCACGCCTGTAATACATTTTAATGTTTTTTAGAAGGTCTCTTTCTATAAGTCTTCAATATATAATTAAACTATTGTTGTATGTAAAGTAAATAAGGTTTTTAAAATGTTTAAGAAGCTTCATTTAAAATTAAATTGAAATGCAGAGCCCCCACACCGGTGACCAGGACCCTGGCAGTGTGAGTGCTACTGAAAATCAGCTCACATGCCGGCTTCGGCACATGTGTCACAGGTTGCCTACCCCTAATCTAATTCAAAGGATTGGTCCTGCTCTGAGAGGGGGTTGGACTAGATACCTACTGAGCTCCCTTCCAGCCCTAACACGATGAGTCTACGGACATGGCAGCTGACTGGGGCGCTCACCCGCAGAAACAAGGGGAAGGCGCCTCGGGGCGGGAGTGGGGGAGGGACCCCGCCTCAAGGCCTGGGCGATGGCGGTGGGAGCCCGATAGCGATAAGTGGCCCTAGGACAAGAGCTGCCCGTTCCCGAGAGCAGGGAGGACCCGTGGAGGCGTTACCAGCCCGGAGACCTGCACGGGAGGCGGCCCCGCCTTGCGACGGCGCAGGGGGCCACGGGCATAGCCCAGCCGCCGGGCCGGCTACCGAGCCCCGCCCCTTAGGGCCAGCGCCGCACGGCGGGGCGGCCGCTCCTTACCGCCCTGTCAGGCGCGAGAACAGCCGGCCACCGTCGTCCCAGACTGCATTGCGGGAAAAAGAACCGCAGGCGAGCGGAGAGGGGTGAGTCAGGGGGCGGGGCTTCTAGTCCGGACCCTGCCCAATAGCGGGCGGGTTAGTGCGTAGTAAAAAGCTCCGCCCCCGGCACCCAAAGGGCGGGGTGCAGCGCTGCTTGTGGCGGGTCTCTATCCCAGCATGCTGCGCGGCCCGGCGGCCGGCATGGAGCGCGCGGCGGTGCTGCGCGTGAAGCGGAAGCGCGGCGGGTCGGAGCCGGCCGAGGCCTTGGTGATCGCCTGCAAGCGGCAGCGCACCGAGCCGGGCCCCGCGGCCCCCCGCGACCCGGTGGAGAAGAGTCTCTTCAAGCTGGTGACCACCGTGTCCTCGCAGGTACCGCAGGGCCGGCCCCAGCGCCGGGGTTCCTGTCCTGGTCCGCCCCCTTCTCCAGCCCAGAGCGGGCTCCGTGGGGCCTCCCCCAGCCCAGAGCAGCTCCGTCCCTGAGTTGCTCTGTGGGGAGCCCCCGCAACTCCTTTAGTTAGCGGGACCCCGGTCCTGGCCACCCCCCTTGGTTAGCGGGAGCCTCCCTCTCCAATCTGCCTGGGCCTCAGAGACCAGCCCGTCAGCGAATAGGGTTTTATGATAGCTCGGTCCCCATTACACATCTCGTGTCTAACCAGGGCTCTCCTGTTTGGGCGGTGGACACCACTTTGTCCTGCCCATTACGTTCCTCTGGGTGATGCCGCTGCTCAGTCATTTAATGGTCTGCTCTGTCGGCACCTACAAACCAAGCCCAGAAGAGGGGATAGTTTCATACTGAAATCTAATCAACATCGAATTCACTTTTTGAGGTTGCTTTGGGTCCTCCACCTGCCTCAAAGTCCCCCTACCCATTTTAATGCTTTTTTATAATCCTGTTTTAAATGTATTTCTTCCCCCATTGTCACCTGTAAGTCCTGTGCAAATATAGAGAAATGTACTGACTAGCTCTCTCTCACCTGAGTGGTGGTAAGGGCCCAGTGTAAAGGGCTAAAATATTTGAGTCTTTCCTGGAGGGATTGAGCCAATGAGTAGTGATGGGGAAAATGTACTTCCACTATTAGGTTCCTTGCTTGTGGACTTCTACCAAGATCAGTTCTCTCTGGTATTTTTTGACATCTATAGACAGCCATTAGATGAACTAGTCAGACAAACATGGACTTTGATGTCTGCAATATGTAGATGAGACAGTTCAGCCTATCCTTCACAACATATGACCACCAAGATGGCCCAGGGCTTGGATGAGCTCAGCTCTTTAATGGAAAAATAGCTTGCTGAATGAGTAAGACAGAAGTGTTGCTAGTGGACAGAGGAAAGCATTTTGAAGAGTTCACAGCCATGGTGTAGTTTCATTTGATTGAAGGTACACACCCACAATTGATCAGTTCAGTGTATAGTTTAAGAAGGCTCTTTAATTCCTTGCTGAAATGGTCATGTAACAGTGTCCATGAGTAACACTTTCTATTATCTCCTATGCCTGGGTGATTGTCTCATCCTGGTGCATGATGACCTCAGTTACCATGCCTTTGTCACCTCTCAGCTGGACTACAACAATGCTTTCTACTGGGCTCCAAAGCCTTCAGTGCCTAGGAAGTTCAAACTACCACAGAATTCTGTAGCATGTCTCCTCAGCAACACAGGCTACCACAAGCATCTTGGACCTCTCCTCTGCGCTGGCTTCTCCTTGAACTTCAAATTAAGTTCAAGGTCCTAGCCCTTATTTTTAAAGTACTTCATGGCATGGGCCCAGGATACACAAAAGACCAACTGAAACTCTGGGATGAAGACAGCATTTAACAGCTTCACTCCTCTGGCACAATGGAACTCCCTGCAATGAGGGTAAAGCTCATCTGTGCAGAAGACAGAACTTTCTTGGGGACTAGCCTGACACTGTGGAATGAACTCCCGCAAGTACAAGGACCATCACAAACCTCACCACCTGTCACTTAAAGCATGTTTTTTGACCTTGTCTTCTCTAACAAATGCATAGTAATAACTTTATATTCCAGACAACCCACCGTACCATAACACGATATTCCACAGTGCACACTTCTCCTGAGTGGTGGATAAAAGAACAAACAGGACATGTTTATCATGTTGTTGGTTAATGCACTGCTGGAAGACATGCAGATACAATTCTGTGGTATAAGAACCTATATAGAATAAAATAGGTTAGACTGTTGTCAAATGAACGAAGTAAACAACCAGTAATAAATTTTTTGACTTGCATCTTTCAGTTTACTCCAGTCTTGGTAACTTGTAACAATAATATGCACAAAACTCTTTTAGGGAGGAGGGCGATTCTGGTTTTTAAGTCAGTAGTTTTGACTTCCCCCCCCCCCCTTCTCTCTGTCCAGAATGAGCCTGTTCAGAAGTATGTACAAGAAGCTATTACTCGAGATAAAGCAGCAGAGATTCTGCGACCCTCTTTAGGAAGCACTCAAAGAATCATTCAAGACCTTCGCTCCTCCAAGCAGGTGAAGAGGCAGGAAAACCGGTACCGCATCATAACCAGCCACCGGCCAAACTGTGCTGAAAGAGAAACAATTGCGTTTGACGCAAATGGCGAGGAGACAAATGAGGGTGCCAAACTGGACCCTGAAGCAAACAAAGACACTTCACACCAAGAAAGCACTGCAATTTATGGAAGTTCAAGTTATTTGGGGGAATTCCAGTTGTTTGATGTAGTACAAGAGGAGGAAGTAGAAAGAGATCCCAATATCGCTGCAGCTCACACACAGGTTGGTATTGAGACTTGTGCACTACTGACTAGCCAAATTAAATTGCATTTTAGTGCAGTAAAATTGCATAGGTGGGCATACTGGAAAGATTCTTCTGTATTTGTCAGTGATTTTGAATCTGACAGCTGGAGGATTTAACCTAGCCTGAGCAAAATATAAAAGATGCTGGTGAGGTGGGTCTTACTACTTAAGTCCTAGTGAGAAGTGCAGCCTCCTGGAACAACCTCTCTGGCAGAGGTGGGCAAACTATGGCCTGTGGGACCATCATGCATGGCCCTCGAGCTCCTGGCCAGGGATGCTCATCCCCTGCCCTTCCCCCGCAGCCTCAGCTTGCTGTGCTGTCAGCGCTCTGGGCGGCAGGGCTGCGAGCTCTTGCTGGATAGCAGGGCTGCTAGAGCCGCCAGCCTGCCCTGGTGCTCTGACTGCGCGGTGGCGTGGCTGGCTCAGGGCAGTGCAGCTACCAGTCCTGGCGCTCTGAGCGGCATGATTGGGGGTGAAGAGTGGGGGTTGGATAAAGAGTAGGGGATTTCGGGGGACAGGAAGCAGGGGCAGTGGGATATGCATGGGAGTCCCAGGGGCCGGTTGGAGCAGTGAGGGCACAGGGAGCAGGGGGGTTGGATGGGGGTGGGCTCCTGGGTTGGCAGTTAGGGAAAGGGGTGGTGAGGGGACAAGGAGCAGTGGATGGGGAAGGGGTTTTGTAGGGGGGCAGATAGGGGGCAGGGGCTGGGCTGTTTGGGGAGGCATAGCCTTCCCTGTCTGGCCCTCCATATGGTTTTGGAACTCCGATGTGGCCCTCGGGCCAAAAAGTTTGCCCACCTCTACTCTGTGGAGTAGGGGAGGGTGCATGGATTTCTACTAGTGTCTTCTCTGGGCCCTAGGTCGGGGTTTAATCTCTCAAATAAGCCTCTGACTAATAGATTTAGAAAACTCAAAGCTTCACCCCGTTTAGTTGCTAGAAATGAGGAGCTCTGTGTGCATGTCCCCAACCCTTCAGAATTCCCTATCGCCTGCAGAAAAGGCTGGTGGAGAGAAGAGGCCTCTGCTTCTTTGACTGAGCTTCCTCCTGAATAATAACTCCAGCACCTGATTGTACTGATGCTCATAGTTCCCACAAGCAGCAACAAAGTGCGATTGATACGGTATTTAAGGACTTTGCTATTTTTAAATAGCAGCTGTGAAACCAATCTGAGCCTTTTTATTTTAACTCTGCTGCTTGACAAGTTGGAGCAGCAGTAGGGGCATCTCCTCTTCCTGTAAACTGAGGAAACACTATCTGTTTTGTTCACGTTTGGAAGATTATTTTAGCAACTCTGAGTAGAAATATTCCAAATTTTTCTGAAATTAATGCTTAGGCCCCTGTGCTTGACACTCTCACTGATGAGTAGAGTTTGAGCTCTACGTGTTTTTAGTGTGGTAACTTTTATAATCTTGCAGTCATCTTGCAACTTAAAATACAGGTGCAAGAATCTCTGCTCAGTTTCTGGTGGAATTCTAAGTCTGACAAAGTTGTCTGTTTCACATGGTTGCTATATGTACAGTATGTTATGAGTCTTCTAAATTCTTTCATGATTGTGGCAGGTAGCAGAATATTGTGCTTTTGTGGGGTGGGAGGAGGGTGATATTGAAGGAAGCATTGTATTATATAGCATATATGAGAATAAACCCATTCAGCATTCCCATTACCAGTGGATCACAGCTCTGAGAAGATGAAAAACTTTCTGTTAGAGAGAGAAGTAAACATCAGTGTGGGCAAGGAGAATGTGGTAACTGAAAAACTTTTAAAACTTATTCTACTGCCAGCAGTAAAAATTGAGCAACTTCTGCTGAAAATGCTGCATCTTGATAAACAGCTGGCAGCTCAGTGCAATAATTCATTTTGATAAGAGTGCTTATTCAAATTATTTGTTTAGCCTTACACAGCATTCAATAATATTTGAACAAGCGCTCAAAGTGCATGTTGACTATTTACAAACAAACATTCTGTTCAGATTAGACTACTTGCAGCTATTGCCCATTTCCCTCAGTCAGCTTCAGTCTTCCCCCCCCCCTCCCCCCAAAAGCCTAATAAGCATGAGGAAAGCAAAGTGGGAAGGAATAGTGGCTCCCAAAATGTGACTCCGCAGGATTTGTTTTTAGAATAGAAAATAGGAGCTATAATATGCAGTCACAATCTCAGTTTATGCTAGATATGGTCTCATCTGCTTACTCATTTTGTTCTGGTGTGTGTTTGAGATTGGACCTCAATTCAGTCCTCAGGAGCGGTAGCGGCTTCACCTTTTGACATACAAAAAGGTAGATTTGCAACCTGCTCAATTCATTTCTTTTCTCAAATAGTGAAGTGCTTTTAATATGGAAATATCATTAATGGTTTGGAAATACGAGGCTCCACAAATCAGCTTTGTCCTTCTCTGTTGCATTTAACAGTTGCTTCTGAATTAGAACTTAAAGATTTTTAAAATGCATAGCAGTGCTACCTGACACTGGGCCTGACCAAACAGAGGTAGAATTATGTCACTACAAAAGCCCAATAGCATTGTTACTAATAAATCTTAATTGCGAGGTGTCTAGGCAAAAAAAAAAAAATCATCAAACCAGGCCAGCATTTGCTTCATTCTCCATTTCCCTCTCCACTTCAATTTTTTCCCCTTCTGTAGATGTAAGGATGAGGACGAGAGAGAGAGAGACTGTCTTACTGGTTTCCCTATTGTCACCTCAGAATTGACTAAATAGTTAAGGAAGCACTTGAACTTGATGGGTGGAATTTCTCTCAAGCACCTGTTCCAGCAAGGGGAGAGTTTGTGCCAATCTAAATGGAATTGAAACAATGGGCCTGCCAAAGCCACAATTTGCAAATGATTCTGGCTATAGGGAAGAATCGACTGGAAAGTGTTGTTTTTTGTTTTTTTTCCTCCTGTGAATGTGGAACACAGAAACAATGGGGCAGACTCAGCGGGTCCAGCAGGCTTTTCCTGTCTTTTGGACTTGTTCATTGTTTTCTGCTGTAAATATGAGACCAATCTCTAAACTTCTGTGTAGGTGTCCTTTTTTACCTTGTTACATAACTGAACAATTCTACTACAACAGATGTTAATGTAATAGAACAGTGTCATACTGTACAGAATATTTAATATTCACTTTAAGCATGTGTATCCACTTGCACAACTATATGTATTAAATTCTATCAGAGGCAGACAAACCTTTGTAGTGTATTAACCATTCATTTAATGAGTAATGTGTAAATTGGGGATCTAAGTCTTGATTATAGATTTCATGAATAAAACTGCTTTTTCTTAAAAGCAGTTACCATCTTTGCAAGGTGAACTCTGGATATTTCCACTTTTTTTTTTTTCTCAGCAATAAAGATATAAGAAGGCAATATAACTGCTGGTGATCCACATTTTGGAGGGGGAAGAGGTGTAATATAATTTTTCCATCGCTGATATGAATTTGTACATGGATGGTGGTTCAGAGTGGATTGTATTTTAACCATGGAACACATTCTTATTGTGTACAGAAATATCAATAGCACAGATGACGTTTATAGTGAACATATTAACATTTCCATTGTAAAATATCCATTTTTAGTATGTACCTTGTGCATAATTTTAGTGCTAAGATTCTTTAATATAAAATCTGTTCAGGATCAGGTTTCTTTGAGGAACAGCCTGGGCTTTTTTAAAAAAAGACAATTAGATCAGTCTTTTTTTATTTTAACTGAAAGCAATGAGTTTTCAAATGCTTAAACTCTGTCTTCAACTTGCAAATGTCCAAATCACAAAGAATAAACTAGGTGCATTTCTCATCTCAGAATGAGAAAACAAGGGGTGGACAGTATGGCCTTGGAGCCGGTTTCTGATTTTATTTTTTGCGTGTGTTAAATTCACATCTATGTAGCTATTAAGGCCCAAAATTTTGGAGGGGGAAAGCTTTTTGAAATATTAACATGAAATTGCTTTGCAAATAAATTAATAGATTTCTTGCTAGTATGGAAAACCCACCAACTTTGAACACGTGAAACCCTGAAATGGAAATTAACATCTGTTTTTTTTCAAGTTGAATGATGCAAAAAACAAACAATTCTCTTTAATATTAAAGAGCTACTAGTGAGACAAGTTGATAAAGGGGGAGAGCTGATTAGAATATCTCAATAACTGAAGTTTTTATGCAGAGTGTATAGAACTGGTCTTGACCTAACAGAAACAGTCCTTGGATCCTTTCCACAAATAACTTTGAGAATCACTGTGTGTGTGCACGTGCGCGCACACACATACACTTTCAGAATTACCCATGGATAAACCAGACACAAGACAATGAATTTCAACTCATCCAGTTTGCTTTGAATCTGATGTACTAACTCATGTTTCACCTTTAATCCGTTATCTGTTTACACAGCAAAGTAGCAGTAGTTTCAAGCAAGAAAAAAGTTGCTTTTATTTACAGCTGCCTCTACCCTTTATTTTTAAAATGCTGTAGTAGAAAAATCACACTAGTGCTACTGCTTCTCTATAGAAGGCCAACCATGGCTTAACTTTGAGAGGGAGACTGTATTTGAATTTCTTCAGGCTACAGTCGTTATTTATGGGTGATATGGAGTCTGAGTTACAGCTGTATGCAAATCTTCCTGCCTAACAAATGAATGTATGAGGAGCAGTCCATCCAAAAACAGAAAAAAACACTAATGAAATTGCTCCCTAAAATAAAATGCTAAAACTGACTGGAAACTGTTTAGTTGGTATGTGGGTTTCTGAACTCCTGCAGATTCACTTTTCAGTAGGTTGACATCTGCCAGTAGTACACTTGGAAATGCCCATTTAAATCAGTATTTCCATTTCTAGGTTGAGGTGTTCTAAATGGATAGATTGGTGAGCTGAGTAAAATGGGTGGATTTTCTATTTAGGGTTCAATGTTTTATTTTCAAATATAAGCTGAAAGTCTCAAATTCTATTAAAAACTGCTGTGAACACACACTATCCATTAACTATACAGAAAATGTTTGGGTTATGGAAAGACTCTCCGGTGTACCCTACCCTGCTCCCAGATAAAGTCATATTGTAACTTATTTGGAGCATCAGCAATCTAAAGCTTTCAATAGTCAAACTTGTAAAATAACTTGCAGAAAGTTTTTACTTTGCCCTATCTGTGGCATTAAGGATAAATGTTTTATTTATAGCTCACTTAAAAACTCACTATGTGTGACTTCAATGAAATATTGGTGGTGGTTTTTTTGATAACAGAAAACTGATGATCCAGAGGCGATTCTTTGCAATGCAGTAGAAATGATCCGTGAGCGTTTAACTGTGTCTGAGAATGATAAAGGATTAGAACACCATGGGAAGGAAGAGGATTATGTTTATGATATTTACTACATGGAAACAGCAACTCCTGGCTGGATCCAGAACATCCTCTCTGTGCAGCCTTACACAGAGGAATATGAACTGGTAAGGACAAGGAAATCAAAAACCAGACTTTATGTAGTAATGAAAGAAGCTAATGGAAACAAACATGCTTCAATTACATTGTCCTAGTCTAAAAATCATGACCATGCAAAATGCCATTTTGCAGCTCAATGACTTTCGTATCAAATATGCTTTTTCTGACTACCAGTCTTGCAAACTCAACCTAGGTTCTTTCCCTATTGACAGGGAAAATTATGCCCGACATAACACACCTATATAACTCCATTGTTTTCATTGTGTTTGCACAGGTGTAACTGATTGGAACTTGGTAAACAATGCACAAGCAAGAAAAGAATCTGGGTCATTCATACTTCAGTTGTGTAGTCTCCAGGACTAATAGTAGTCAAACTTGCTTCTTGTGGATGAGCAGCTATGCCTACACAAAAGGTGGCACAAAGAGGGCCAAAATACAGTTGCATAGGCAGCCTTATTTCTGGCATTTCCTAATTTGAGTACTTTAAACTATTACGGTTTCAGTCAATTTTTGTGCATTATATATAGTGAGAGAACAGCTGTGCTTCAATTGTGATGTGATTTCATATTTCAATAGTAGGCACTGGTAAGAAGCTCTTTCATTGCATATCCTCTGATCCATTTTTTCCCTTCACCAAAATTAAACACTGCTTTATCACTTTTCCCTTCAAATAGCTAACTTTTTCCTCAAAACTACTATTCATTCAACCACTGAAGTGCAACTGGAGTGGGTGGAATTAATTTTGTAATTTCATCAGTGCCCAAAATAGGTAATGGTGCAACCACATCAGTGGTGTTATATTAGGATAGTTTTATTTCCTTAACACAGTACTAAACTTTTATTGCATGCACTAACAAAAGTTATGCCAGACCTGAGCAGACTGTGATCTTGCCCATTGAGGCTACAATACATCATTTTAACTCTTGGGTGGTGTCACTGTAAGTATCACTAGCCAATATTTTTTTCTTCCTCATCTTACACTATGTAGACTGATGGAGAAATCACTTAGTTTTTCTGTGACTTTTTTCCTCCTCTGAACAGTCCTTTCCCTATTGACATGCAGGTAGATGATGATCATATTTCTGAAGAAATATATGATGATGAAGATGATGAAAACAATGAGAATAACTGGCGTAATGACTATCCTGATGAAGAGGAGTTCCTTCCTGAGGAAGATGAAGACAGAGAAGGAAAAGATGGAGGTATTACATTGTCAGTACTCCCTGCTCTTCTGCCCATTTAGGGGATGAGGCTTAAATGTTCTGATGGTGTTCACTTTATCACTTGTGCTAGCTATAATGTCACAATCTAAGGTGGAATCATTACTGAATGGAGATGTTCTCGGGGAACGGGAGGGCTCATTAAATTGGAGACTTCAAAGGTAGTCTTGAATGATTTGTTCCACAACTATCAGTGGATGATAGGAATAAACTGTTCCTCATTTTCACGTATCTCACACTTGTTCAAGTATTGGCAAGTAGAACTTAACTTCTCAATTCCTTTTAAGTCTTTCAATGTTGTGAAAGCCCATTAGAACTGAGGTGATGGAGACTTCTACAAACCCTTCTTTCCATGAAAAATCTTGAGGACAAAGGGAAAATACTTCTACCTGGCCCCTCTGTGCCATATGGAGTAACCTGTATTTGTGGATTCTCATTTGATGATTGTCTTAAATGGATGAACTCATCTTCAGTGGCTGACTGAGGAATTTCTTCATTAGAAATCCTTATCAAGCTGATTTAACTGTCGAGAGTTGCAGGATAAGGCATATGAGGTTTGGAGATTAATTCAGTTCCTAACTCTTGCCAATGATCTTGGGCAAATCCCATTTTCCTATTAAAATTGAGACTTCTTAGCTACATTGAAACCCTCAGTTAAAAGATATGTGCAAAGTTAGCATCACTGCCTTGAAAAGGAGTACAACTCAAAACTCATCTGATGCAGAACTTGTAATTCTTTGGCAGAGGGCAGGTTAAGTATTTAATTCCTGAATCATAACTGATCTTTAACTACGAAGAAATTTTAAGATGTAGTTTGAAGCATTTAATGTTTTTTCTCTAGAATCTGATGGGAGCTTCAGTGATGAAGATGGCAGGGGTATCAGGAGCAGAACATGGGTCAAATACCACTCTGATATTCTGCAGGAGTTTGAATAGGAGGTGGTCCAGGATTTAGATTCTGATTAACACTAAATCTGAATACTAGCATACTGCCTGCATATTATTCTTGACATCCCTGAAAAAGTCCAGAAAATTACTGCTGCTTTTGATAGCTCTTTATGGAAATGTTAAAGTGAGACTCCAAAGAATGGAAAAGCATTTCCTCCTGGTAAAACAAATAGCTTCCCACTGTTGTACAAAATATCACATTTTAAAAGGAAGCTGTCTTTATCCATCTGTTTGATCTGTAGAATTGATACTGTATTTGATTATATACGTTTCCTAACCTGAGCCACTGGGAAAGTAGAAGTCTGCAAAACTGAACTTTCTGGCATGAAATTTGCTTAAAAAATAATTTTGTACTTAAAATCCAGGAAGCATCTGCAATTTCAAGTTTGTAGTATTTAACTCCATGAGTGAGTGTTAAGTAAAGCAAGTCATTCATAATGTGACTTTTTATCCAGTAGCAAATTTGTTTGAGTGAAAGCTTAACTTTCTAAGTTGAGTATTACAATTATGGCAAGTAGAGGGGGAATCTCGGCTTTAAGAAAGAGCTGCATTACTATAAGAGCTGCTTTCTCTGTATACATGAAAATGGTCAATCTCTAGACATGTCCTAGGGCTTTTTGGCTAGACAACTTTTCCTTTGTATCACTGAAACAGAGTAATGTAAAGCATTTATATACTTGAATTTGTA